>NC_091503.1:22186887-22337720 GCF_947461875.1 Haliaeetus albicilla | reverse complement strand
AAGGAAGAGGAAATACTAGTACCATTTTACAAGTGAGGAATTAAGGCACAACAAGTTGCAAGAAAGGATGAAGGCCTCATAAAACATAACCTAAATGAAATCTGAATAAGAAGCAAAAAATAAAAAGCAGCAGGAAATGGACAAAAACAGTTTTTAAAATATGAATCTCATACTTTTGAGGAGCTCTTCCTAGCATGCCATTTATCAAAACGAATTCAGTGCAACACGGAAAAAATGTCATCAAGCTAAGCTAATTATCTCTACCTGTAGCATCCCATGGATAAATTCTGTGCTGCAGGCTATAAAATATTTTTTTTAAAAGAAATCACTGTTACAATAAGCATTCTACACTGAAATGCTACACTGAATTCAACGCTAAACTAAACTGCACAGCGGTTCGGGTCAGGGGGGGCGTCCCCCAGTGAGGAAGCCTCGCTCCTTTCCTACTATATTCTCATATAAAAATAACAGCTGAAGTAGATTTTTTCATCCATACAGATTTCAATGCCTTGCCTATAGGCACTCAGCATTACAGAACGAGCAAACTATGGAAAAGAAACATTGCAACTGAAGTTTACTTAAAAAGAAAACTTTTTTTTTCCCAAAATATAGGCTATTCTAGAGGTTACACCTTTTCTCTCCCTCCACTGGTCTGCAGATTCTTCAGAGTAATGCATATTTCAAGCCTCATTAACAGTAACACTTCTGACCGTGTTTTTTTGCTATTAGTCTATATTAAATTTAGAAAAATTGTTGAAGGTTCTTTTTCGTTCCTGAAGCAGCTTTGAATGCGGCACAGGTCTCAAAGAAGATAAGCTGCTTTATCTCACTTTTCCAGGTACCGAAAAGAATAAGGACCAAAGAGCTGACAGGACATATCTGGGTAAATTATGTACACTCCCACCACACACCACTTGGAAACACAGCAGAATCTGGCCATGGAAACATGCATCAGTACTTCATTTAATAGCATTAAAACATCATTCCTTAAAAAGAAAAGGGAAGGAGAAGAGACAGCTCAATGATAACACTGTTAATATCGGAGGCTGCATGATCTCACCAGAGTTGCAATCAACACAGGTATCTAGACACTGCACATTAATATGCAGGCAGACTCCATTTATTATATAATTTGTCCTTTTGCCTAGAGATTCAAAGCTTAGCTTAAAAATAAATGAAGAGCAATGACTTCTGGTGAACTTTCCCTACTTTGTAGCCAGTTAATTTCCTCCTGCTGGTGAAAGTCTGTTGTATGCCACACATCCTGCTTCAGGCTATCACTGAGATGGGAAAACTGTGGTTACTTTCTTTCTATTACAGAGTTTAAAACCAGGAAATACATCCGTTGTTATATATTTTTTTAAGAGTAAAACAAATGTTAAAGACATTGGCAGAACACTGGAAGAAAATTCCCAAGACTATAATCACACACATGAGGAAAGAAATATTTAAAAATATCTTAACAGATACAAGGCTTTCAAATTTATCAGGAAACACTGTTAGAAGTAACAGACAGCTGAACAGCATTCAAAAACAAAAAAAATTCAGCATGTGGAGAAAGGGGGCACCAGGAAAATGTACTTCCAATTAAGTTTTTCGTTGCAGACTGCATACAGGCAGGAATGCTGTGGTCCCAAGGAAGACCTGATCCCGTTCTCCCTCTTCTATCCTTCCCCTGGGGGGAGGGAGAGTTTCTCAGTATTACATGATCCTACAAAAGGTCTTTAAAGGCCTTGCAATTTTAAAACAGCTTTTAAAAACTGTCCTGAAATCAGGAGAGCGCCTTAGCTATAGCCCAATACATGCAACTTCTTCATAGCTACTCGCATGAAAAATAGCAGCAGTTCTTCACAAGCCCATTGAGAAAAAAACGGAACAATTTGGAATTTAAGCCCCGCAGCCTCAGCGCGGGAAGCTTTGCAAGAGAAGGCAGAGCAGTGATTCACACTTCAGCTTCTCGCATCCTGATACAGAGCCTCACACTGGGAAGACTCCCAAAGCATTTTACAAGCCATCAGTACAAACCCCATTCATCACCAAAACACAGTCCTTTGCGGCGAGAGTCAGAAGCTTCTCACCAACGGGGAGGGAACAGCTCAGAGCAGTTCGGGACAAGAAGTGAGATGACTACAGCATCACGCAGGTGAGACTCAAAGGAGAGACCAGGGGAACAGCACTCCGTTCCTCAGCTGGGACTGACCCCGTCAGACAAGAAGATTCGGGCAGACTAACTGCTGCTGGCAGCTTCAAGCAATCTTTCATTGACAAGTGGTCATAAGCACGAGTGGAGATGCTCCACTTGGAGCCCACCTCATCACCATAATGGGGTTTGGAGTCAGTGATGACCGCAGAGAACAGCCTCCCACTGAACTGACCATGCCACTCGAGAGACCAGGTACACACCCCTCTAAAGGATAGGTTACTCCAACTATGCTTAACTTCACACACTCACACAGCTTCTGTAAGGGAAGGCCAAACACGTATCATGATGCCCTATAAAATTAGCTTCCTCCTATACAAATAGCCAAAGCAATTTATCCCCTACATACAGAGTTACAACACACACTTCAAAATTAAAAAGCAAGGAACATGGTTGCGGACAACCCTCCTGGCTACATACACTACGCAGGACCACAGACCCGTTCAGGCTGGAAGGGACCTTCAGGGTCAGGTTCAGCCTCCTGCCCAAAGCAGGGCCAGCCGTGGGATCAGTTTGCTCAGGTCTTTACCCAGTTGGGTCTTGAAAACCTCAAAGAGTGGAGATGCTCTAGTCTCGCTAGGCTTGCATAGGCTGAGCTCTCAAGTAATCCACGACTCTGCCCTTGGCCCCTGGTGAGACTTATTGTCCTCCTTGAACCCCTTCACCAAGTACAGAGGCCCGTGAGGCCTCATTGGTGAAAATGGAGGCACAGTGGGCACAAGTACTTCAGCCTTACCTGCGCCCACTGCCACTAATTCCCCTACCCCACTCAGCAGCAGGACCACACTTCCCCCATTCAGCCTTTTCCTGCTAATGTAAGTGGTAGAAGCTCTTCCTGTGGCCCCTAACACCACCTGCATGTGTCAACACCAGTTGAGCTTTTGTAACCCCAGCCCTGCACGCTTGGACAACGTTTCTAAATTCTTCTTTCACTGCTTCCTCCTCCTCCTGTATATGGCCTTTTTGCACTGGAGCTCCATCATGTGCTTTCTGCCAGTCTGGTCTCCCAATACATCTGCTTGTTTTCCCAAGTAAAGACTGCTCCTGCACTTGGACAAACTTGTCCTCCAAGACCTGACCTCCAATCACTTCTGCCTTCTTTGCAAATAGCAGATGCAATCATGTGTCACACCTGTTTGACCCCTACAAGACCTGTGTCAAGAACTTAATCCTGATACCGTCAAGTAATGTCCTGGCTAATTTGCATCCAACCATGTCACTCTTCCAGCAGAAGTCAGAGACCTTTAAGCCACCCATAAGAACCACAGGCTGTGAGCCAGACACTTCCTCAAATTGTCTAAAGGCTTTGTCTACTTCCTTATGGTCATCAGGTGATCCGCAAGAAACTTCCATCATGACATCCCCTTTACTCGCCTATCCCAGATCACAACCCACAAGCTCTCTACCTGCCTGTCATCTGTCCCACAGAAGAGCTCCATACATTCGAACTGCTTCTTCACTTAGAGGAAAACTCCCTCAATCCTCGCCTTCCCTTCCCATCCGTCCTGAAGATGACAGATGGGAGAAGAAGAACCCGCACCTCCCCACCATAGCACCCCAGTCCTGCATGCTGTCCCACCACGTTCCAGTTACTCCAGCAGAGTCACAGCCATTACCGCACATGCGGTGTTAGCTCCCGCTTGTTTCCCAGGCTGCGTGTGTTTCTGTACGTGTACTGGAGGTGACACTTCCCTTTCTTATGTGAACACTCTCCTCACTGACCAGCTTGCTGGCCAGCATGCTTTTGCCCCACATTGTCCAGTGGGAATACAACACTGACTGGCCACAAGAGCCCTGTTGTCCTACAGACAGGGCAACGAGCGCTCGCTGCCCTAGAGAGCTGGCAGAACAGGCGAGGAAGGGGAGAAGCACGATCACCTCTGCTCCAGAAGGGAACACAGAAGCACGGGAGATGGAGACAAACGGGAATTTTATAGCACCGAAACCAGATCTCCTGACACCAGCCTGGTGCCTGAACCACAAAACTCTTCTTTCTCCCCGACGTAACTGTCTAACAATTTGCGACCACATGCGGTGGTTTTGAGAGGGCTGAGGAGCATTTACAATCCCACTTTCTAAATGAGCTTTGCTCTGCCTGCTTTAGCCCCTCTGGTCACCCCCTTTAACATTCAGCCCATGTCTGGCTGTGGTCTTTGGTGACAAAGAAGTGGCAGAGTGGCCACACTGCATATCAGATACTTTGGGCCTCCAGCTTTGGTCCCGTGAAGCACTCCGTACAGGGGACGCTCCCACCGATCCCTGTGGAGTAAGAGGTGTTTCAGCGTGGGAAACCCACAGCACTTGAGGAGGATGAGCTACCAACTCATAGGCATACAACCCCCCACCGCAGTGGCCTGTGTTTTTAACTGAGAGCTTTTGACGTGCACTCAAACAGCTGCAGTGGTTTAAGGCTTTAATATCTCTCCCACCCTCCTCTTCCTTTCTTGCCTGTTACCATTTGCCAGACCAGCAAGCCAAGCCCTGGAAGCAGCTGCATGTATGGATCACCACCAGCTGCCGTGCAAGCTAAAGACGCTGGACATTGCGCTGAAGCAGTTCAGACGCATTCACAAGCCCTGGTCTTTCTGCAGTGACCCTGGGGTGGGGGGGTAACAACCAGCAGCACCTAGCAGCTTCTAAATCCGCATTAGTTGGTTGACATTCCCAGGTGTGATACCATCACCCAAGCTGCTGCCTCAAGTTGGGACAGGAAAGATGTGGTCACAACTTCACCGAAGAGAAACACAGCAAAATGCGATGCTTAACTGTTGATTCTCTTTGCAACCCTTACTGGATAGAATCAACAATAATTTAGAAAGTCCTTTCCACTAGTAAATTAAAAAAAAAAAAAAAATCAACTCTGCAATACATTTCTTATTTAAAGAGTGTGTGTTCACATTGCCACCTTGTTAAGCACATCTAAAACACATTCTTTCAGTAGCTCCCAAAGTCTAGAGTATACAAAAAAAAAAAAAAAAAATCACTTCTTACTATTTGAATTTAATGCAGGAATGCACGAAACCAACACTCACTCTGCTACAGCAACTAAATACATATAATTACTTGTTAGGAAACAATGCTTAGCTGAGTAGCACGAATACTGAAATGCATTCATCACATATTGATCACTGATGTCACTGCAGACCAGAATTAAGTTCTTGTGCATTCCTGTAGCACAGAGGCTGTTCATTCTGGGGTGTTGTGGTGTGGTTTTTTTCTTAAACCTAAACTTGTCTGCTTTTCCTTAGAAGTACAGACTTGCTATGCAATTTTCTGAGTTTGTACTACTTAATGTGGGGAAAATTATAATCTGAAACGGGGATTGTTTTATGGTCATTTTTAACAATTAGCATTTATCTTAAAACAATCCTGGGTATAAAATGCAAAACAAAACACTACATTTAGTTAATACACAGAAACCCAAGTGGATAAACCAATTGTGAACACATATCACCAAATACAGAACGGCACTCCTATGGCTAGCAGAAGAACACTGACCATCATTTCTTTTTTCATTGCACTGGCATAACTGTTACAGTTAAGATTCTTGCTTTGACACCACAGGGCACATTGCACATGCCGGGCAATAAGGACATTCCGAGTTTGCACTGGTTTTTTCCATCTCATTATAGAAGGCCTTGCTTGTCCCTCTACTAATGACACTAATTATTCAACAGTATTCAAATCAGCTATAACAGAAGAGTAAAATTTTTTTCCTTGCCTAATAGCATGGCTTTTAAATGAAAAGCATAGCTACTCCTTTGCTAATGCTGCAATATGATTTTTAAACCCAGATAATCAACAGAAAACCAATTTGCTATTAAAGGAAACGGACCAACCACTAACTTCTGCAGTCTATAAGCCTCAAGTGAACAAAACAATTCCTTACTTATCTGCTCTATGTTTACATCATAAACAACATTAACACACATAAGCTGATTCAAGTACTGTGATTAAATTTGACCAAAGCCATATCCATGGCCTTTTATTTTAAGGAAAGGGAAAGAGATTCGGGATCTCTGCTACTATAAGGATGACAAAGATTTTATCAAGCTTTAAGAGTTCTTGAAAAAGTGTCACTTGGACAGGTCACTGTGGGTGACACTTCCAAAACTCTGTCAGTTGAAATAAGGGCCTCTGGTGCTTTAATTTACAGGACAGTTTGGAGGTACAGGTACATCAACACTTCCCTGCTTTTTGCTCCTTTTCATTCCTGTGGTCCTGAGCACTTGCCCATTCCTACCACAACACCTTAGCTACCTCAAATGGAGACCAATAAAACCACACCCGCACACCACAGCCTCCAACAAGCTAGTTTGAATAAGAATCACAGAATAGGTGCCAACCATCCCACATCCCAGAATGAAGGGGGGGGGGGAATCAAGGCAAGCTGAAGTTGAGGGGTTAAAGTAATGCTTGCTAGCCAGGTGCTGATCAGGAAGGCAAGAGAAGGCATTTCCAGAGACTCAGCATCCCAGAATGGAATGAAAAAGAAGGGGGGGGGGGGGGGGGGGGGGAACCACCCATACACACACAAGCCACCAAACACCACCAGTTGCTGCTTTGCAGAGGAATGGCAGAGGGAAGGAGGAGTCTTTGATACTCTACTCCACCCTCATATTTCTGGATGCTATTGTGCAGCTGCTGGATGTCACATCTGGTAGCAATATCCTAACACACACCACCCAGCTTTATCTCCCCTTGTTAGCGAGCACACCCAACCCATGTGAAAATGTCAACAGAACAGCAAGAGATCCGTGTCCACATGGAAAGAAGCTGGCACAAGAGAAGCCACGCTGATAAGAACGGAGGAAACATTTGGAGAACCAAGCCCCAAAATCAACCTTCCCCCTCAATCTAAGCCACATGTACTGCATTCATCACATCAGTACGAAACTTTGAACCTTATTCAGTTAGGGCTCCTGGCAACACTAACGATGTCCTGGCAACAATGATAAGTTTCTCCTGTCTCCAGCTTGCCAGGAGATGAGGTGCCAGGGGGGTTGATATCGTGTGGGACAGAGTGAAAGCAGCAGAAGCTCCAGTTTACATGTGAACACTCACCGAGAAGGAAGCCCCACGAAGAGCACATCAGTAGGTGCAGCATATGCTCCACTGGCTCCCAGACTAGCTCAGTCTTAGCCTTCAGGGATTTCCAGAGGTTTGGCTCTAAATACATCAAAATCTCCTTCCATTCATGGGCCACATAGGTACTCCTGGGAAAATGCAGCTATCGCCACGGAAGGTAATGACAGCCATCAAGTACTTCATGCTCCCCACAGCAACATTGAAAAAGAGAAACAAAACTAGGACTAGAAAACAGAAGCTTCACAATGGACTGTCCTCAGAGCCTCTTACCTATTATATTTAATTTTCGGATTCTGGGAAGACATTACCTTTTTGCATGATAACACACAAATGCAATTGCCTTGACTGGGCACAGACTAGCCCATGTCTTACAACCTAATATATTCTCAAAGCGAAGGGGGAAAGTGCTCACAGACATTTATCACTTGCATTTCTAGCTTTTCTGGAAATACAGGCAAAAATGTCTAGACCCATTTTTAATTATTTTAGTATCACTATGGGATTTTATTTTGTCAGACAACTGACAGCAGAAAGGAGGAAGTTTTCTGCCTATCTCTATCTCAAGTTATACCAGCTCTCTACTTTAAATAAGCACCAATAAAATTACTTAAAACAAGAACATGCCTTTATCAAAATTAAGTGCCATATGCTTCATTTCTCACTACTAAGAAATTAATTGCTCTCAGAAGATAGAATATGAACTTTAAGTCCATAAAGTAATTTTTTCATCCTCTTAATACTCTGCCAGGAAAGACTTAGAGGCCAACAGAAGAAACATCAACAGGCAATTTTATATTTAACTGGCATATTTATAAACACCACACATACCATTATTTTGTTTCTGCTGCTGCATCTTAATAAAGAAAAGCAATCCCCTATTCACATGCAGGCTGTGTAACCAGTGTATACTCTCACCTAGACAATTTCAGTTAATGGATCAAAGTTGTCATTATAGCCTCAGATAAAAATCTTTTTGATAGACACTCTGATCTTCCTTGTGAATGAAAGTAAATGTTACCCAGAATTTCATTAGGCTATTAGCAGCACCTTTTTTGATAACTGTCTACACAGATCACTTGTCAGAAACTACAAAACCATTAAACTCTATATTTTTTTCCTTCCAGAAGACCTACATGAATGCCAAAGGACATTGAAAGGTCTTAAAATTTGTAAGAGGAGGGCTACCTATTTAAATTGCTTTGTAGACCTAACAACCATGAATATCTGTTAGAAGATCAAACTAGCTTGGACTAAGCAAAGTGTTTCTTAAATACCTTCACAGAATGTTGCAATCTTTAAATCCCCAAAAGGCTACTCAGAAGCTTAGTGCACAGTGAAAATGACTGCCTACCAATCATGTAGGTAGTAGAACAAAATGCAGTTTCTTCTCAAATTCAGAATACTAAGGCTTTCAACTGACGTGTAATTAAATAAATTGAGAAAATACTATTCTTTACAGTTTTAGAGAGTGCAGGAAAATAAACCAGAAAACAAACATGTTCAGTGAACTTATCCACAGCCTGTAAAAATCAAGTGTTCATTCATCAGCTCTTGAAAATGCTAATTACGTTGTTCCCTGTCAACACATTGGCATTGTATTTCAGTGTGTCAAAGATGCAATGTTTGCAGTCTTCCAGACACGGAAGAAACTAACGTCATTAATTTCTTAATAGCACAATGTACTGATTTACTACAGTTTCTGTTTAACTCCTACCAAAAAGACACCTCCCACTGCAAGCCAGTGCAGTTATGTATCAAAGTAGTGACGAGACTTCCATGAGGAAGCTTTTGCCTCTTTAGCACATCTATCTTGGAATGGAGGCTTTGGATACAAAAAGCTATTTGCCTCCAAGCACAGATATTTGAGGCTATGATAAAACACTTGTCAAGGCAGAAAAGAATAGTTGACTAATTGTTTTCTGTTGATGAAAGAAGATAAATTAGAATTACACTTCTGAGACCAACTTTTCGTCATAAAGCCAAGGCAAAGCCAGGAAGGCTGATGCTGCATCTCAGCAGGCTTGTTCCCTCTCTTCTAACAGTGGTTAGCTGCATTTGACAGCTAAGTACTTACTTTAGTTTCACTAAAGTTAATATATTAGCAGGATTACATCATGAGATAGGCAGTCATAATAATGTGTACTTTTTTTTCCCACAGCTATAATAGTCCTCTAATTTTAACAGGTAACACTGAAAATCGTTAGAGGTTTGCAAAGGCAGTCTAACAAACAAATTCAAATTTAAACTAGAACATGTTCAAAATCAGACATTGACAGAATAAGCAAGCACCAAGACAAGGTGTTCAATAACCGTGAAGACGTTCAGGAAACAGCACCCAACACCTCATGCACTGCGCCACAGATGCTACTTAGTAGTGCTCGAGACCGCAAGCCCTTAAGTGCTAATATTTTTCCTAGGAGACATTTTAACTACTCCAGAGTCCTGTAAACCTGATGTATATTTGGAGCTGTCGAAGGGAAATGTCTCAATTCTGAACTCAAATGCCAGTCACTTACCAGACAGTACATTCAGCTCCCAAGCGGCACAAGTTTAGGTCCTGCTTTCAGTGTGCCTAACCACCTTCCCTCATGCTGTTTCACAAGAGAATAAAGCACAGGTCTGTCTCTCTCCCTCCTCTTGCAATTTACACCTTGCTTTCAAACTCCTTAATAACCAAGATCAAAGAGCAGATCAGGAATCTGCGCAACAGGAAAAACCTTGAAGAACTTTGTTTTTGGGAAAGCAAGATGGCCTTGCAGTTGCGTGCAGCAGAGTGGGTCCTAAGGTCACCCCTAGAAGGAATTTAAGACATCTTCAGCCTGATCTTGTCTTTAGAGAAAAGGTATAAAGCAAACCAGCACCAGGCAGTGGGCTGGCACTCAGTGGATCTCTGTGGTGAGACTACAGCCACGAAAGGGCATGCACACTACCACAGCTGGCTTGGAGAAGACTACCAAGTTATAAAAGAATGAAGAAGAGGTCTCATCTGAGAATCATGTTTTTAACAGAGTAACAAGCACCAAGGAGACCCTTGAAGAATGCCAATATCACTGAACATTATGAAAGACCGAACAGAAACTACAACAATGCAAGACGTTACTGACAGGAGCGGTCCTCAAGACAGTTAAAAGATGCTACCCCTGCATCTATACAACATACAGTCAGAAATCTTTGGAACCAGAGTCTCCCAGCACTGTCCTGAACTGCCTCTTACAAAGTCTCTTTTGCTTTCGTGGGATGGACTTCATGGGTTACATTGCTTCGCTCAACAGTGTTGAGGCACTACTGGTGGCAGTCATCCAACCTGAACCCAAGCTGTCAGGTGTAATGACCAAGGATGGGGGTGCACCCCTCGCACTTAGTTCTAAGATACTTTTTGTCAGCCCAGGGCTACAGTGAGGAGCAGGGTGACTGAACAGAGTTGCCTGCACCTCTGGAAAAGGAAGCACGATCCCTCATCCACATCTGTAAGAGCTAAAGCAAAGCCTGCCCAGCAGCGTCACTAACACATAACTCAGGAGTCTGATGTGTTCGCAGAACTGCAGACCTCCATCCCACATTTTGTTTGTCACCCAGAGTGCCTGGAAGGTGTCTCTGTGCAGGACACTGCTGTTGACTGGGATTTGGCCACATTTCCTATGAACCAAGTCATGTCTGAATGGTATGAATTCTGCTTGTCCATAGATCACAAGGACTCCCATTAGTAAGGGCAAAGGACACCATTGTAGGCTGCTTGCAAATATTATATGGTCAGGTATGAGGCAGATATGGGTTCTTTGCCTCCTTAAAAGTTCTGCCATCACAGTAAGGCATTTCGAGTCATGAAGACCTAAAAAAGCCCTTTGCATTTTCAGTATTACAGTTTGTGGTTCTTAACTTCTAGGTTTCACTAGTTAGAAGCCTCAAACCACTTTTAAGACTGGAGAGATGAAATAACACCGGCAGCATCACCAACCTGAACTAGCGTTAATTCTTCTGTTTCAGAACAACAGCTTTTCCCTAGACAATGACACAGTCGCCTTTCTCAAGAAGCTTCATTAATTTAAAAAAAACTGAGCACATAAGGCATAAATTAATCCAGAACAGGGCTAAACTACACCCACAGACCAAGAGAGCTGGACTTACTGAATCCCTACTGTGGTATGAAAATGATGAAGGAAGTTAGATGTTAGAACAATATACTCAAGTTTCTTCCTTCAAAGAGACAGAAGAATTACACTTGTGACATTAAAAAGGCAACGTCATCACTATCTTCATTGCAAACCACTTGTCTAAGCACTATAAAACAAGTCTTTCCAGGCTGAACTTTGACACAAGTTCTCAATTTGAGATAACATCTCTATCTTTGAAAGGCTAGTGGAGTTGGGCAAGAGTGAGGGGGAATGGTTTCTCACATGATGTTCACTTTAAAGCCTTTATTTTACTTTCCAAAGAAATACAAACATTTGCATTAAGTTAATGCTGGTTGATTTTTATGTATGTTCACAGATATGTTTAAAGACACGTGCGTTCTTGGTATTTTGTTTTTAAATGAGAGGTACATAATCAATGGGGAGTGGAACAGAAGTTATTCCTGAGACACTGAACATGTAGAAACTATCTCTATTTTTTTCAGTTATACTTTGGAAGACAACAGCCCTCCGCATGATTAATCTGTTTCACTGCTTTCTTGACAGTTATTTGCATTTGCCTCTTAATGCATTAGCATAAGACAACTTCTTCATATTGTTCTAATGCAGCAAGTCCCAAACAAGGGGTCACAACCCTCAAGTAGGGTCACAGCAGTTATGACTGGGGTCACAAGCCCAACAGAAGTACGCTTGTTTATAACAGTATCTGGAGTCACAAGACCAACAAAAAGCAAAGCTTATAACTGGAAGGTTTTGAAACAGCTGATATAAGAAAGTATTTGAGGCAGGCTTTGCATGACAGCCTTCCCTGATACCAAAGCAAGAGAAAAGCTAACTATGCTTAAGTGGCTATTAATAATAACAAATATTTGATACTTTGCCTGCATTTCTTTAGCAGCTATGCTGTTAAATTTTAAATTACTCAATTTAGTAATGAACTTTAAAAAAAAAAGTCAGAAGTAAAACACATTACATGTACGTCACAGAAGAGAAGCCAGCTGGCAACTCCCAAAATTCACTGAGAGGAGCTCCAGAAACCTCACAATGTAGTGATTTCAAATAAAATAAAAGTGTTTTTTAATTTAAATATTGTTACTCAAAACCAAAGGAGTATTCCAAGTGAGGAACTGATACAACTTGACAAAAATCTCCATAAAGTGTCTGCAAACAAAAAACTTTTCCAGAAAGTTCATCCAAGCTAGAGAAGAAATCCCAATCTATACTGCTCCTCTTATTCTCTTTCTAGGCCACTCAGAAGGTCTCCTGACCTACGTTATCATGTCAGGCTGCCCACAAGAAGCAATGAGTAAGAGCAGCACAGTTGGTATTAAGAACTCAACATTTGCACGATGTACTTTTCAGGAGTTTTACTTCAGATCAGCTCCAATATGTCCCCAGGATGGAGAGGGGACTGGGAGATGAAGTGCTGTAAGTACAGTCTGGGTGTGAATCTTCTGGCTTGGCGTTATCTGAAATGAATCCAATTTGTGCTCTCAGGATTGCCCCACAGCATGGACCAACGTAGGCACGATCAGCCCCGACTCCCAGTGCCCTGACTGCACTCCAGAACTGACCTCCTGAGCCACACCAAAACATGAACATGGCAATGAATGACTGTACCTTGTAACTTCGACGGCAAAGCACTGCAGCCGCTATGGATCGTTATGGGATAAATCAAAGATCCTTGGATGAATTGAAAAAAATGACACTCATTTTAGCCAAGTGCAAGGAGGAAAACTCATTACTTCCACTAAAATGGAATGAATAAATCTGGATCCTTGCTTCCCTCCTCCCCTCAAACACTGCTGGGAATTATTTTCCTACAGTGGAAACCACACTTCATACTAATATCCACTAGCATATGAAAAGTGTGGGTTGCTCGAAAACGGAAAGAAAAGCCTATGCCTTCTGTCACACGTTGTTAAATAAAATATGTTCACACTTAGAATTTAAAGATGTGAAAAAAGAGTTGGTAAAAGCATGAGCAAACTATTGGGAGCTGGTCTAATTTTCACTCTGCCTTCATTTTCCACATTTAGGAGCATCAGCCTACGCAATACTTTTTGCTTTGGGGCTTAGAAGATTATATGATTATTTTTTTTCTTTTTAACTAGAAATCACATATATTACGGGCTTACATATTTATTTTTAAGAAATCTTAAGTACCTCTCACTGTGCAATATGGCTACAGAAGTTTAGCAAATAAAAAGTTTAGCAGCTTCTTTTGGTACCTCCACAGAGATGATTGCCGATGCTCAAACTCAAATTTTCAAATAGGAGTGACAAGTTCTCCCCTACTCTCATAGTCAACTAAGCATCCCGACATGGTATTAGGACACTAGGGATTTTTAGCAATTATTTTAGTGGGAAAGAATGTGTTTCCTTCATTAACTAGACCTTGAAAAATGGAGATGTTCCTTTATGGTACTGAGGAAAAAAAAGTAATAAATTAGTGTCTTTTTTAAGCAGTAAGATATGGAAAATATAAAAATAGCAGACTGTGTTAACAGCAGGATGGCCATACACTAGGTTCTCACTAGATGTGTCAACCCCATGAGTCAACTGCCTTTCCTTGACTACAACAAAACCTCAAGATACCGATTTTAAAATTGGTAATATAAAAATTGCCACAGTACTAGTGTATCTGAAGAGAAACAAGGCTGTAACTCTGATGCTTCCAATTACAAATACAATATGCATGCAGACTCACAATCATGAAAGACCACAAAATCACACAAAAAGTTACTCATTTAACTTTAGGGTGATACAAGCAACTTCGACATCCCGTGACTTCTGCTTCCTGAGGCAGAAAATCTCAGTTTATACATTGCACTCAGAGTTGCAGGGGCAACTTGAAAATAACAGATAACTGCAAACCAATAAAGTTGTATTCCTAGGGCTGCAGGTATGGAGTCTGAAGCAATCAGCTGAGGTATGAGCTGCCTTAGCCATCTCAGTCATTAAAATTCACCACACTCCAAAGTATCTTTCAAAGTCTCTACAACTGTCAAAACACAATTTACCTTTTTCCGAGTTGCCAAATTATGTACGTTTCCCCCATTAATTTATACAAAACAGTGAGTCATCAATATGAAAGGCTGCAGTACACCACAGTTAAGATATGGAAACATCGTCAAATATTTGGAAATTAAAGATTTATGTTACACTACCTCAGTTCCTGCCAACTGTTGGCAAAACGGAATAGGAAAACAAAAGCAAGTTTGGCAAAAAAAAAAAAAAATTGTCATCTGTGAAGGCCTTTGTACCACAGGTCCAGCCTACCACAGGAGTGTAAGTCCATATTTGTTGAGCATCATTACCATTTTTCAGTAAAAACAGCTTTGCACCAATTGAGTTTGCAAAGGAAGCAAAGGGATTTGAAAGGCAGAAATTATAATGGGGAACAGAATATATAAGAATTCAGACTGGTTAACACTGGTGCTGTGCTTGGTCCAGAAATCAAGAGCAGCGGTAGGAAACAAGCTGAATAAAGTACAGGCAAGTCTCAATGCAAAAAATAAATGCCAGCCATATCATTTCCACTCTCCAGGTAAAAAGGTTCAGATCCAAGCCTGCAGCAAGGGATGCAAAACCCCCATGGGAACGTAATATGCTCGAGCAGGGTCAGCTCTGCTCGTTCCTCAGCTCTCGCCTCCACATCTGCAGGAGAGAGCTTTCAAAACATGCTTACTGTACATAAAACACCTATGATACAAAATGAAAAATAAAGTTTTAAAATACTTCTTATATGAGTCTTAGTGAACTCATCCTCAGAGAAAAAGAGATTAAATATGGACTTACAGCCCATATTAGACAAAGGTACTGGCCCCTCCACACCTTCGCATTAGACTGAAGGGTTTCTTGGATCAGAAACTTATCACCTTAAAAGTTCACAGCTCATCTTGCTTCCTCATTTCTCTCACATCCTCTCCTCCTGCCCCGTTACCTTGATATTTTAGGGCATAGTCTCTAAAAACCATGCAGAAGGTAACAAGTGTTTTATGCCATGTGAATCTTTTCTTATCATACTTCCAGTATAAAAAGGTAAAGTTCTCATTTTTGTAATAATCATTCTAGCAGCAGAGTCTTTAAAAATGGGTCACAAACAAGCTGGGTAGCAGCAAGAAAAGTAATGGCAAAATCAAACTAATCTTACTCTGTATGCTATTTGTTCTTCTCTATGTGCTACATACATACATGGCTTTATTTACCTACTAAGGCTGATGATCAGTTTAAAGATGCAGTTGTGTCTCATGAAAAGAAGTATATTCTCTACCTTTGTGAAAGAGAAATTTACAGTTGAACAAACAGCCAAGGCTTAAAACATTTCCATTATGTGGCTTCTCAGTCTGCAGGTCTTTCTCAACATGTAACTAGAATACACAATGGGTAACAGCAAGTGCTCTAAAACAAATACCCATCCTTGCGATAACACAGCCTACTTCATATAGGGCTTTTTTTTCCCCACCCCTTAAAACCTCTTACTCTATTTTTAAAGATAAAAACAAAAAAGCATTGTTTCCACAGAACACTATCTTTTATCCTCTAACACTATGAAGAGCGCAGCTGCTACCAATGAACTGGAACTAGCGTTGAGTTCCTATAACACGAAGACTTCTCCCACCCCCTTGAGAAAATAGTTCACAAATCCCTCCAAAGGGATATATAATATTTATATTACTGATGGAAATAGAGTCATATTTTCAAATGAAAGTTGGATAACTGTGTGTCACCCACTCAGACGACCAGAAGTAGAACAGATAAGTTACATGTACTTTTAGAAAGAAAACTAGCATTTTGGTCTCCGTTTCTAGCTTAAGACAGAAGCTTAACGGTGTCACAAATACCCACCACACACGTGCCCCACGGCAGCAACCCTGACAGACACAAAACCTGTGCTGCTGCCACCCTGAAAAATTCTCCTGGCTCTCCCGGAGCCTGAAACTGAGACGCTCTCCTCCTGAAGCCACAGAGAGAGACCAGCACTGGAAACTCAAAAGGACAAGGGACCGCAAACCCCACGGCTCTTCTAAGTCAGAGAAAGCACCGTGAACGGCTAAGGAGTTTTTTCCATATAAGCCATACCAGTCAGCCCCATGATGGGCTGCAGGGACGGCCGCCTTGCCAGTACAGCCGCCCTGCTGCAAACTGGGAAACTGTGGCATCCCCCAATTCAGGAGGCAGGCAGCAAGGCTGCATGCTTGTTTGCAGATTTTTGAGGGCACTGTTTCGCAACAAGCTATTTCCTGGGCTTTGTAATAAACAGATAGAGACAGAAACAAGCTAGCAAAAAAATACATAGCGGAAAATTAAAAAATGGCACTAATTTTGATTAAGTTTTGGCATTATTCACTGTGTACTGGTTGCTTTCTGGGGAATAAAAAAAGGGGGGAGGGAGGGCCATTGCTACAGTACCATTGACTTGCACAGAAGTGTTTGCGAGTGGAGTATGGTATTTGCAGAAAGCTAGACTCTCCAAGAAGCCCTCTGCATAAATACAAAATAACCCCTTCCTGGCAAGCTCCCAAGCGGTTGCAAAAACAGCAACAATATTTACACTGTAAACTCTGTGGGGCAAGAATTACCTTTAAGTTTGCAAAGTTCTAACAAAACTGTATCTCTGCCCATGACAGACTCCCAATGCCCATAAATAACAATACCTATAGATAACAAACAAATTTGGGCTTATCAATTTAAAGATTAAAGTTCACTAACAGAACATACCCATGCAAGTAAAACTGAGCACGTGTAGCACTAAAATTAAGCATGTAAAGTGAAGATCAGGGCCCTACTCACTTTGGCCAGAGAAGATTTCCTAAACAGTTCAGTTATCACTACATTAACCTGGCATAAAAGACAGAAACAAACCTGGAGCTCATGTCAATCTCTGCCTCTGTTATGGATTTGCCACCTTTTGCCACTTACAAAGGGAAAACTACACCTTGTAATTAATCCAAGGTCAAAAGGAAGGTGCAATACTATTAAGGCATTCTCCCAACACATAAACTCCATGCATAAACAAGTACTTTAGATTTGTTTTAAAAACTCAGAAAACACCCTATGCTAAATGTGGCATGGACTAAGGAGTTTTATTTAGATTGGAAAATGCTTTGTAACAGAAAATAAGTTTTACTCAATTTAACTCCTAATGGATGATACAAGCAAGCCTTATTAAAAACCAGAAGCACTTACATACCACAAAGTGCTGTATTTTGTGACGTTGTCTTAGAAATCAAGGTAAACTGAAGTGGTATCATCCTGATATGCAATTGTAGTAAGAGCATTAGCTAGATGCAGAGTTAGTTATCTAATGTATTTCATACACTTATGAAGACAGCTTGGCTTTTCTGGCCATTAATTTTTTTCTACAGTTGCCTAGATTTTATTCCATGTTTTTATTCAGTTTCATTCATTTATTTCCATGTTTTTAAGCTATTTTGCAGGCACATCTCAATTTTCTGTACACTGGAGGCACCTTTTTCATAGTCTTCAAATATTTCTGCTTTTTCTGACAGAGTTAATGAAAAAATCTTCTCTAAATTGTCAATATGATCCAGCCTGGTTTAACAGATTAATAGTGTGGATTTTAGAGCAGCTGGAGAGAAAGAAAGTTTTCTTACGTCAATTAAGTGAATGCTAATCAGTTACATTCACTGTGTTTAAAATGGGTTTTGGTGTTTTCTGGAGTTATTTTTTCTATTCTTATGCAATGACAGTGTTTGTGACACTGAATCATTTCCAATTCATTTACAGCAAGAAATGTAGTGATCATGTTCAAATCATGTCTGAAAAAAAAAAAATATTCTTGGAAAATGGAAGAAAAGAAACTCCAGTTCAAATAGGAAAACACACAAGCCACCAAGTCCACCATCGAGTCACTCTATTGCAAAAGGACTGCAAAAAGGAAAAAGTTTCAGCTTTAGAAATGGAGAATAGTAGTATCACCTTACAGTATCTTTTGAAAGCTCCTGGAATATACCAGCCTTTCAAAGATAAGGGGTAAATAAAGCTAAGTTTATGTAGAATGTCAGAATTTCTGGAAATACACTACACTAAAATAATAGGATAGGAGTGACTGAAATAATGAGATATGAATGACCATAATCAACTAGCAGGAAAGGAAAAAAAAAAAACTGGAAGAAGGATGAAAGCACAAACTCATGCTTAAAAATCCTTGAAAATTAATGAAGGGACTAAAATCGATCACTGATCAGTCACGAGCAATATGCCCATGTCAGACTCAGCACCTTCTCGGGAAGCTGCACCGTCAGGAAAATGCATGATTACATCGACACTCTCCACACGTCCAGGCACAAAACTGTGTGTTACGTTATGGGCTTCCTGTTTCAGAAAACTAACGTGTAAAATAAAAATAAGTATCTCCTAGAAATAACACACAGACAATGTGGTTTTGCAAGCAATTTCTAGGACAAGGCAAGTTTGGATCTCCAGGTACTGCCTGAAAAATATGAAATACTCTTAAAGTTTAATCCTGGTGGCTTTTATATTGACTATTTGAAGGCATTACTGATTAAAAGTTGCACTATTCCTTTTTAGACTATGTCAAAGAGGCAAGACGTTTACACAGACAAAACATTAAATAAACATACACCCCCCCCTACAAACATCCCCACAGCATTAAGGCTACTGAAGAGAAGGAATAAATCACTAACAAACAGACAAAAGGCAGAGTTTGCTGGGGAAAGCTGGAGCCCCAAAATGAATATTCAGCCTGTAGCGCCTTCCCCCCTCCCTTCCCGGGGCTGATGGATGTGCAGGGCACCCATCGGGTGACAGGGCTGGGCAAGTTTCTTCTGGCATAGACCTGCTCTTCCACCTGTTGTGGCCACACTACAGACCGTGAGCCCTCTTTAAAGGCAAGACCAAGAACTTTTCAGAAAACATACACAAATACCTCCAGGCTCAAAAAAAAAAAAAAGAGGAAGTATTGTCTGGGAACATCTTTCCCAAGAACAGGCAGTCAAAGCTCTGAAAGACATGCTGCTCCCCTACGTCCTCCCCATTCTTGCTCTCCCAACAGCACAAGATCATCTCATCTCAGCCCTCCTCATTTTGGCTTTGGCATATCCCCCAGTCAGGCTTTCTCCCTCCTCTACAGATGCTCACCAGCTGTTCCCAGGCCCAGGGCAGAAGAAAAGTGGTGCGGGCAGAGCCCTCAACATCGTCTTCTGCACTGCTGGTCACAGTTCAACCGGGCAACACGTTCACGAGTTATTTCCCACACGCGCAACCATACAAGCCCAGAGATGCTCACACTTTTGTAGTGGCACAAGACCACCAGGTAAACCAGGTGATGGTATTTAGAACCCGTGGCACAATTCTTTTTGTAAAAATCTTACAGTTTAGGCTCTGCTTCTGAATCTGATGAATTGCTGTCATTCAGCACATATAGAAATCAATATATGATATAGAAGGATATTTCACATGCACTTCAGAGCCTTCAGAAGGAACCAAGTTAGCATGACATGTCTTTCGGTGATCAGGAATTTCTGGAAAATTATCACAATCTTGAGGGACTCCAAGTCTGATGGCGTAGGGAAAAGAATTAATGTAAAGAGTTATGGAAGCATTTCAATCACAGCTGATCTGATGAGTGAAAAATCTTGTGACATCCCTGTTCAGCACATTACCAGACAAGAACAACTTATTGCAACAAGAACTCAGGAAGTTTTGCTTTGGAGGCAGCACAATGGCCAAAGCCATGCCTGGGTAACAGATTTTTATGCTTATGTTCTTCTGCTGTGTTTTCTTAGCGCCCTATAGATCTAAAATTCAATGCATTCTGCTATAATAGTAGAATTTGGACAGAAATGCCTACAGGAGGCAGGGAAGTATCTCCAGGCAGTTATTTTCAAGGCTTGGAGAGAAGGGCCGTGTGAAAGACCTTCATTTCTGTTCCTTATACAACATCACTTGTTCTTCCTGTAGCTAAACTCACAGGTGAGGGTCATCTTCACCATCAGGACAAGAGTGGAATTTCTCAGCTAAAAAGCAAAGCATGCTTGTGCACAAAAAAAAAAGCATGCAGACCAAGATGAATACTGGCAGAGAAACCAACTGAGCTGCAATAAACCCTTGGGGGGGGAGAGGGGGAGTACTTGCCACAGCATCACGGTCTTGGTTCTGCTCCAACAGCATAATCTAGCTGATCTCACTACAGAGCTGAATTGAATAAACTGAACAGGAAGTATAAAGGAAAAAATAGACAAGATATGATTTATTATGTACTATACAAGAACCACTGGTTTAACTGTCTGCATTTCAGTACATCCTGACAAAGAGAGAAAAAAATATCAGTATTTATCATAAAGCAACAGCTCTTAAAAAAAAAAAAGAGAGAGAAAGAGAGAGAGGGAGAACCAAAAACCAAGCTGTACTTGCTGCTCAAAAACCAAATGAAAGCACATTTTGGGAGAAGTAATATGAAGGCACCAGTAGATCTTGGAAAGTTTCAAGTTTGTTGCTAAAATATTTAGATAAGACAGACCATTTTTTAAATGCTATGAGAATAGCACATGTGTACCCCTCTAATGAGTGGCAAGACTAATAAATCATGAACAGTGAAATCATGAGCTCCAAGGGGGGTCTACTTCTTCATCTGTGACAATTAATGTGTCACCCTCACAGCAACCCAGAGGCAAATTCCTTATGCTATTTTTTATGCATGTATTGTTTTAAAACATATCTCTTCCAAAATTACACTTGACATTTCTTTAATGGACTGACTTGCACTCCAGCCAACCAGCATCATAGATTTAAAGACAGACACAATAAAGATCTTCTAAAATTCACCTAATGCTCTATTTTTCTCCCAATGTAGAGAGATGCTTCAATGCCTTTTCTGGCGGAGAAGTTAGCTTTTTTACTTATTACCAATAACACTCACCACACAGGGAGACATTTTTCTCAAGGTTTGTCATGAATTTTTCATGATTAAAAGCAGTGCAAAATAGTTTATGGTTGTGACCTATATTCACAAAACAAGGGAATGTAAATGTAAACAAAGGAATAACCAGGGAATGATGAATGAAAATACGCATTCCACAGTATGCACAGAAATCAAAAGGCTCACCTTAGGGTAAGCTTCTACTATGCCTAATTTTTAGGTTAGCCCCTGATAAAGGCTGATAAAGATCACAGCCTGCACCATTTATCTAGCATTTTAAAGTTGCTTCAGTGCAATTTTCTTTAATACCTTTGCACACTGCTTGTGTGTAAATAGACTTCAGCTCATGCTATTTCCCTGGATTTTTTCCTCTCTTACTTTCATCGTATATTTTGTGACGTCTGCAGACAACCGGCGCTACTCACATAAGTTGTCTTAGTAAAAAAATCAGTTGGATCATTCAGCAGGCGAAGCCCAAAAGCTTGTCTCTCCCTATAAATGAGGAGAGGAAGAGGTTTATAGCAGTAAACGAGGACTTTGACAAGGAAGCTGCAGCCATTTTCTGCCAGGGGGTAGGACACCGTCCTCTCCCATCCCACTCCTGCCCAAGGACTGCCATCTGCGTAGCTGAGATGGCAGAAGAGAACGCGTGTCCTTGCCACCCTCACCACAGTTCGCCCTCAGCATATTAATTTAAACTAGCAATGAGGGCACCATAATGCTAAGTCCTAGGATAGATAATAATTGCCTGGATTTTATACTGATTCACCTTACAGGAAATAATGACTATCAATGGCATTTTTAATGTAACAGCTCATAAAAACATTTTTTTTTGTACATCACTTTAAAAGCTGGCAATCTACAGTTTTTGCCCTGCCAATCTACACTCATAAATGAGCTTGTGCCAGTAGGTACGCTACTGAAAAACAATCTTTCTTCTGCAGGTATGACCCAAAGCAAGAGGTGAAAACAAGTCAAAAATTTTTCAACACCTAGGTTTTGTAACATTGGTATTTCTACCATCATACATCCAAGCCAGGAGACACACGAGATGAGAGTAGGTCAGCATCCTATAGGAAAGCACTGAGTGGGTCTTGGTCCTGTGAGCTCGGAGAGCCAGCACGCCCCTCCTCCTCCTCAGCTGCTATTAGAGATCAGGAATGAAGATTAAACAAGAGTTCACAACCTGACTCTGGTGTCCTACCCAAAGGCTTCAAACTCCAGCTCTTTCACAGCAGAAATAATTTTGCTGCCTCAGTGACAGCAATCTCCACAGGCACTGAGCAATGAAGAAAAAAATTCTGTGATAAATGGCTACAAGATTTTCAGCTATCACACAAATTATTTAGGACTTTAAATCAATATTTGAGATATACACCCTGGAGTTCTGAATCAAAAGGAAAAAAAAATTAAAGATAGGGAAAGATGGAAAAGAGTCTCTGGCTATGTTTCAGACTCTCACTACTATTTGTAATATGTTAGAAAATTCACGAGCACATCTCTTCTTGCATCAGGCTCTGCGGCTGTTTCTTTCATTCCAGTGACACTAGAAGCGACTAACACCGTAAGCATGTGAATGCCACACTAAAGCACAACCAGTGCCTACATGCTGGGACCTGAAAGACTTTGGCACTGATCGGAAAATGAGGTGGTGAGAATTGCATTTGCGTGTCAGAGGCTGCTATCAAGTCTTTGGGGGGCTGTTCACACACTTTTCCAAAGCCTTCTGAGAGTACTAGGAACTTATTGCTGGCTACTCCTTCAAACTACGGAAATCTGGCATTCACTGGAGAGGCGGCAGCTGCCCTGCGGAGACTGCGAGCCCAGGAGGATAAATACTTGCCACAGAAAGCAAGGTCTTATTTTTCACATCCCCCTGCTACTCCAGCAGCAGCCCACCTGGCACCAGCTGGCCACGCGCTCTCACGAAACACAGCAAGAATATCATTTCACTGAGTTGCCTGCTGCCTCCAGTCCCCTGCCTGACATCCAGGTCCTTGTTGCACAGGTACAGTAATGTTCATGTGATTCCTAAAGCCTTCCTATTAGGGCCTGAAAGAAAAAAAGGCGACAGAAAATCCTGGTGAGGATCCTGTGGAAGACATGCAAGCTGAGGGAACAGAAGAGATCATTATGAGTTTTATTTCTTCATACTTGCACTAGAGAACTCTAGTGGACTACACAAAATTAATGAGGACCTGTATTAAACATGTAGCCGCTCCCTTTATACAATGAATACGTAGGCATTAAGAACCCCTGCTGCTCTGCTCAAAGCAGATGGGGTAATGCTCGGCAGCCCTGGTTTTGAATGCATCTGGTAGTCAAATGTCATCTTTCACAAAGCTCCTTCTCAGTCTCTAGACAGGGGCTGCTGGTGTGGCTCCTCCAGCTACAACCGACACAAAGCCAGCCTCCGCGTAACCATCGCAGAACAGAGCTCTAACGCACTTAAAACTGTAGCAACTGTTAAAACGTGGTTTCTCATACTACCTTGCAATAAGAAAACAAGATACCTTGGACTGGATTTGCAAATTGCTGAAGAAGCTTACTCAAAGAAATTATGTGATGTGAGCCACGTACCTGCGAACACACCAGAGATCAGCAAAACAAATAGGACTCATGACCAGAAAAGTCTGGCTTTCATTGAAATGCTTGCTTCATCACCAGTGGAAAAATAATCACTGCCACAACACCAGAGGACAGTTTTAAGTACACATAACTTCTCAATGAATATTTTGCATGATTCCATCCGCTCTGACTTAAGGCTTTTCTATATGTTAACTCGTTGGTTTGGGTTTTTTTTAAAAAAGGGATGATTCTCGGTATATCGTTTATTCCACGGAAGTAGTGGCGGCTAAGAATTCTGCACAAGAAATATTTATGAAACGACGCACATTAATGAATACCTAGGGACTCTTCATTACACGAATCAGTGACAATAGAGTAACGGTTAGTGCAAATGCATATTTAAAGGCCCTTTCATATGTATATGACCGCACTCACAGTGGGGCCGCTGGGGCCAGCCCAGTCCCAGGCCAGCTGGGGAGATCTTTTGTCCAAGGGTTGAAGCAACGCAGCTCAACGCTCCTTGGGAGATGCCATCTATCATATTAAAACCATCCATAGGGTTCGGGCCAGTCATCTGTGCAAGACCCAAAGAGGCTGGGTACACGTGCGAGGGTGAGACGTATCTGGTCAAGCAGGGAGCAGGCTTTTCGGATGCTTAAGACAGGGAGCAAGGGACCGGGCAGCTGCAGCACTCCAACACCTTCACGTCAACTAAAATGCATTTGTACACACGTGTGCCACGACACAGGGATGGAAACGCGGCCACTGTGAGCTGAGCGACACTAACATTTCAAAATGGCAGCCTCATCCCCCGTATGTTTTTGACCCCGAAAGCAGCAATAAGGCAAGTTTGCACTGGAAATTAAATACATTCAAAACCAGAAGCATTTTTCCACCAGGCTCCCAGCCACCATGAAAAGGCCTCTCGGACAAAAGACAAAGCAAGTGACCACTGTGAGAACACAGCAGGACGTAACGTGCAGGAAAAGCTGTCAAAGGCACCCATTAAGCTAGCAAAAAAATTAGAGCAAAGTATTTTATTCTTCATCTTGCTTTGGGATAAGAGCTACACTGCAAGCGAGAGGAGGTTAAAATGTTTTGTTATGTAAACAGAGGCAAAACTGTAATTTTCACTTGATTGTGTTCCTTTAAAACGCCAATTTCAGCACACCATTCTGTAACAAACTTGTTCAGATTATGATCTAAATCCGTACCACAAATGCTTCCCATGATCAAAACAGTGTTTATCAAACATGCACAAATCCTTAAAAGAAAAAGTAATGGCTTTAAGGGATAAATGCAACTAAAAAAAAAAAAAAAAGGAATTGCCCTCAATTTGCATTTGCATAACATTACTGACTCCAAAATCTTCAAAACACAGTACAATCCATTAATCACCTACCCATTATCAACCCTCAACATGTTATATGTGCTTTAATTTCACACCACCTTGCATTGGCCAAAAAAAAAAAAAAAAAAAAAAAAAAAAAAAAATTCTTTGAAATATTACATAGTTAAAATACATGACTTACCGCTGGTGTCCGTACAAGATGTTTGTATCAAATTCTGCAAGTTTATTGCTTTATCAGCTGGTTATGAACAAGGTTAAAGCTTTCAAAAAGGTTTTTAAAGGGTTATATTATTCAGCAGTTATATTATTCAGCAGTTTTCTGAAACTATTAAGTTACACTCACATTTCCCACCCCTCTCACAAATTGTAGGTCTTTGTCAAACATTCTTTTAGCTTTTACCGTGGCAAAGAAAAAAGCGATGAATTGTGGGATGCCTCTTACTCCGGGGGAGAGGTTTTGAATAGAACAGCTGTCCAGAGGCCAGGCAAAAGCGCACTCCCCCTCTGAGAATAAGGGGCTTTTTGTAGGGAAGGAGTAGGAATTCAGAAGAAGAATTTATGGAATTGGGAAGATACAATAGGCGGTTAAAGAGAGGACTTCAATCAAGAGGAAGGGGGGAAGGAAAAGGTACTGCAAAAGAGAAGGGAAACATCACCAGTCAGACCAGCAGGGAGCAAAGAGCTGAAACAGTTGTTCAATAACAATATATAAACAGTTGCTGGACTAAAAAGAGGAGGAATTCACAACAGCCTTGGCCCCGCGCGCCCAGACCTGCGCCATGGCAGGGGCTGCCTTTTGCTCTCCCTCCTGCAGGCTGACACCACCTCAACAAAGCAACCCCCCAAAAAAAGCCCAAATCACGTGTGTGGATGGGTAAGGCACTCTCCAGGAAGGTGGGACATAGGAGCTTGACTGTTCCTGTAGTGAACGGGAGCAGTGAACCCAGCATTCACTTCAAAAGGGCCTATTTTAGAGGAAAACAGAGGCCACGGCTCAGTTTACGTGGTCCAGTATTGCAGACCTGTGCTGGCCACTTTCTGGGTCCTATTGACTGAAAGATGTTAAAAAATACTTTTGTCAAAACACATCACACTTGCCTCTTACATGCGTCTTTCTTGCCTCAAAAAAAGGAGGGAAAAAAAAGGAGAGAAAGATGGTCCTCAGACAGCGAATACCTGCACTTCTGAGCGATACAACAAGCAGGTCTCACACTTGCAAAAGAGGTTATTAACAAATAACACCAAAAATCCTCTGTTGCAATGCTCTTGAGTGAGTATATTGTTTAAGGGTTATTTAAAGCTTATCAACATAAGAGGCAGGACAGTGCCCAGGTGGAAGGTGCTTCACTTATTAACCCATTTCATTGCCCAGGAGCCCAGCAGCTGCTTACACGACAGGGAGGAAGCGCAGCATCCTGCACAGAAGGCTTACATGCCCCTATCGCTGCGTGGGAGCTACCGTAAAATCAACAATTTTCAGAAGTTTGCCTCAAAGTGATGTACCCCATCATGTCCTTACACAAATACTTTATATGTTGGAATAGAAATTACAAAATGTTAATGCAGATGCAGTAGATATACAGGTACAAGCCTGCACCTTTGCATGACTTTACACTGTGATGAAAAATGTGGTTTTCAGCTAGGCTTCTTCACTTTCGTCAGCCAAAACAGAAATAAAAGGAAGTGACAGGTATTGGAGCTTATGAACTTCCTTACATCTGAGCTATGAGGTTGATTAAGCAGACAGTGCTCAAATGCCTGGAACTGGATTTTTTTGTGGTGGTGGAAGGTTACCCAGCAGTCACCGCTTCAGAGAAGGTATTTTTCCCCCGCACATGCACTGCATTAACAGTAGGACTAAGAATGCAGCACCCCAGACAGAAAGTGGATGCTATCCTACAAGAAAACCCAAACAAACAAACAAAAAAAAAACCACCACACACACACCACAACCTGAGGCCCTGATTCACTGAAGCACTTCCACACCACTGAAGTTTGATGTTATTTAAATGCATATTTTTCATACATCACAGGAAAAAAGGCTGGTATGCAGTCCACCCAAAATGCTGAGCAGCAGAAATGAAGCTTGTTACCCCACGTATAACTGGTACTCAAAGACTTGACCCAGCAAGAGTACTGCGAGATCAACCCCCAGCTATTCCTGCCAACCACCCCAGTGCCACTAACACCTATAATGATGCTCTCCAATCTTCCAAAATAGGCACTGGACTGTACGGCAGAGAATCAGTTTCACTGCACCTGCACTGCACAGACAGGAGATAACTTACAATAATTTATCAGGATTAACCTTTTGATAAGGCATGACTTTTTCTAGATTTAAAGCACTTTATAAAGGTGCAAAGGTTCATTTATATTAAGCAAATGCTGCATCAGCAGTTTGACAGTAGCAAAAATTCTGATGCTGAGAATAACTACTACTCTGCTGGCCTTAATCTCTATCACAATAAAATGAAGCTCAGCATTTCAGCATGGCAAGATATGATTCATAACTAACCATCATTCTTATTTAGCTTTGAAAATGTCAAACAGCATAATTAACAGGAGATACTCGTGGGTTCACACATTCCAGATGTAGAGATTTATGTGGACTCTGCATCACCAAACACTGACAAGTTATTTGTAGCCACGTGTTTTAAAACTGCCTTTGTAGTTTCATCACATGCAGGGCAGCCAGAGTGAGTCAGATCTGAACGGTGCAGTTACTGCTCCTGACCTTATCCAAGATAATGAATAAAACGCAACGTTGGTTCGTTATCTTTTTACATTCCAAATCTAGCTGTTCATAAACATATCAATAAAAAATAAGTTCTATGGCCTGTTGTTCACACACGACTTTTATTCTCAAAAAAACAGCCCCTAGAAGCCTACAGCAAACGTTACCCAGTTCTCAGCCATTCACACCACCTACGTTTGTATTTACAGCACTTTTCTTCACTCTGCTGAAGTAGGCAGGTATTTTTAGCCATGCCATGATGCATGTTTAAAAATTGATTAAAATAAATACTCCTACAACATTTCCATTTGAAGACTACACATCCCACATACTCTTCCGCTGGACCGAACCACATATAATACGTGCCAAAATATTTTCTTGCAAAACAGACACATCCAAATGTCACCCAACCAGAATCTATCCTGATACTTTGCCAAGAGCCCAAAGCAATAACTAGTAACTATGAAATACAGTCATCTTCCTTGCTAATACAGAGGGGAAACCCTTCCACACAGAAAGCACAGACCCTGGGTATGACACCACACTGCATTTTAAATCCATATTCATCACAGGCCATACCCATATAATAGAGGCACTAGAAGCAGAATTGCTTGGTGGATTATCATGTGCTTCATTAAACCTACTCTGGTTCTCACTTCTTTGTGATACGAGAAATCTACCAAGAAACAATTTGACACCTACAAAGCAACTTGATGTTTTCAGTTTAACTTGCCAGCAACAAATATTTTTATCATTTCAACAGCATTGAAACTTTTTAACAGTATCTAAACTCACACAAGAATATGTTTAATTACTAACAACATTAGGTTTACCAGCCTTCAAACTTGCTGCTGTCTCTGTTCAAAACAAAATTATTTTCAGTACTTTTTCTTTTGAATGACTACCTTTCTCCCTCCTTTGGGGTGTGCAGAATACCTAAATATACATCACACTGTTAGAATCACATTTGCAATCAATAGAGTATCAGAAATATAATCTCCGGACAAAGTACACATTCATCTACCAGCTATGACTAACGCCAAATACTTTGCATCCCATGCTCCAATTCAGGAAAGTGCTTTTTATTCAGAACACGATCTAGACCTCGGTATTGGCCTTAGTAGGAATTAATGTAACCATACATTTAAATACTCTGCTAAAATTAGGGTCTTGATACTTATCCCCACTGCATGGATGGGTCTACCAGCATGCAGCAAGGCAATAGATTGAGAAATTAAGGCATACAGGTTTTCTCTTCTCGGTTGGGGGGGGGGGGGGTGATTTTGTTTGACCTTTTAGGTTGTGAAGAGAAGGAAAAGAGAGCAAGGTAGAAGACAGAAAAAGAGACCATCTAGGGGTTTTGTTGGAAGAATCCAGTTTTTAATGCTCTGTTTTTAAAGAAAAGTTTTCTTATAATCTGTTTTCTTCTATTTACTGTTTCTGTTCTTGAACCACAGAAAATTAAAACAGCCATTCAAAAGAAAACACCCCATTAATTGAAAGTCATGGATAAAATGCCACTAAACAAAAAGAAAGTTCTTTATTGGCAAAGTGGAAGTGAAGGGAAAAAAACCCACACAGAGAAAGCGTTCGCTCTTCAGATGAAAACTTGAACGCCAGACTCGTCACTGTGTTGCCCAAAGAAAAATTTCTAAGCAAAGAAGTTTTGTTCATATCCTTCAAATATTTGTACAGATCCTCAACTCCTACCCTTTTATTAATGCCACTAAGTTCACAAGCTTCCACAAGCAATTACCAAATACAGACTTTAAGATACACATTTTGTAATCTCTGAACCTATTGAAATGGGTCTCGAATTTCAAGGGGGAGAGGATAAAAGGCAGCTAAAGACAATGAAAGAAATAGTGCTTACCTATAGCCTTATGTCTTTTTTTCCATACTTATAAAAATAAATAAAAAGGAAACACCTTTCATAGACTCTTACCTTAATCACGTTAAGATTATTTAAACCAAGAGACTTAAAAAAACAACAGGTTTTAATCAGGTTTTAATCACCATTTGTATCAACCTAAAAAAAAAACCAAACTTGCTTTATATTTATGCTTAGTTATTTTCCTTAGGAAAAAAACATAATTCTCATATTAGTGACCTTCAAGACATTTTCATTTGAAATTAATTATTATCCCCACAATAACTCCAGCACTTCACCAGAAATTCTATTTACATTTAGTGAATGTGACCGACTCTGTTGGTAACCATGCCCCGCAGTGTTTAGAAGATCTTTACCTACTACTCCCACTGCTATCTTATGCCAGAAGATGAAAAACAGGCTCTCCTGTCTTCTCTTCCAATTTGCTCTTAATTTTGAATGGAATAGCTACTATATTGAAGTAAATGGAAAGAAAATATTCCCTCTGTATGAGCAGACTGCCTTTGTCAAATGCTTACACCTCAGGCATAAATCCAGCAGCCTTCAACCACTCAGCGAGTTGATATTTCTCTGTAAGTTCAACAGTAAATTTACAATTTTTTTTTAACTTACTGTAATTTCCTCAAGCCTAAATAAGCTCATGCCTCACTCTCCAGTCAGTTTTAAACTCAATGTTATTTCAAGAAAATATTGAACTATTACATGTTTTCTCAAAATAAAAATATTTTCATCAACTCATTCTTTCAGAAAGGGGCCTTTGTAAGGAATAGATTTTATTTTTATCTCCAAATAAAAGTGTAAGTATATATTTTACAGCTTTTCTCTCCCTGTTCATACAATCAACTGTTGTGATTTTATTAGTGCATTTGGATATTGAAAGGAAACAGTAAGAAGTGAAGCCTACCCAACCATTTTGTACAAAAATCACCCAAACCTCGGAACCGAGTTACCAACAATCCCTCATCCTGCTTCTCTACTTGACATTTCTTCCTACTCCTACACCAATTTAGCCCATTTCTTTTTATGCAGAATTATTTTCCTAAAGTGACAGCAATTGAAACAAAACTGTCATTTCACTGTTTTTATATTGGCAAAGAAAAAACCTAGCCAAACACAAAACTAATGGAAGTAACAAAACTGCAGAGTGGCTGTATTTACATACTACAGAAGGTGAACCCAAAGTAGATAACGCCATCCCACCTGTATCTCCATGACAGCACACACACACATGAACTATCTTGACTTCACTCCTAACACTGAAATTCTCCACTGGGACCATTTTCACTACAGATATTGTATATTGTGTATATATCCTTATTTGTCTATAGACATGGTAAGACCAGGCTTTCAGTTATTCCATCACAAAAAAAAAAAAAAAAGGAAAACAAACAACAAAAACCAAAAAAAACCCAAACACACAAAGGGCCATGGACAACAGCCTGGAAGGGAAGAAGGAAAGGCTTCACGTGCTGCTCTGCAGGATTTTCATCGCAAGGTCTGCACAAATAAAAATCACCAAATGGAAAGAATGAGAAGGGCGTTTGTTTTCCAGGTCCCACAGCTCATGTTTCAGTGAGGAAAGGGATGATGTGGAGCGGGGGTCCGTTCTTCTCCGGCCGGTACAGGCAGGGGCAGTTGCCCATCTTTAACGTCCCCCCAAACCAGCCTCTGGCGGACCTCGTACCGTACCCCGCGGTAGAGCACGGTCCGTGGTACCCAAAAGGCGAGCAGAGCAGCACGAAAGCCCTCAGGGACAGACTAGAGAGCGTACAAAATGGTGACCGCGGAGCAGAGGAGTAGAGCCTTGGCACGGGCCGGCCGCAGGGCTGGCACTGACCCGCAAGGCCCCGTGGTGCCCAGGACAGGGCCCACCTGCACCGCACGGGGCCTCCTCTCCACCACCAGCCAGCTCCCTCAGTGCCGATTTAAACACCTAACCTGACTAAAAAAGCAGTTAGGAGATCTTCCAGTTGTACCAATACCAAAATCATCACACCGCGATTTTAAAAAAAATAAGCCTCCTCCTTTTATGGCAGAGCAGTAGGTGACAGCAGGATTACTGTGGCATGTGGAAACCACATAAAAGAACAGCTGTTTTTAAGAAAAGAACTAACTCCTCCTTCAAACTCTGAGCTAAAACATTTCTTCACCTTCTACTGAGGAATTTTTCCCATCATGCAAGAAGAACATACAATAAAGACGGCTGAGTTTCTCAGTTTGAGCTAGGTAATTTTGTTAGACAACACTTGGAACCAGAAGTCTGACTCATCTTCTAAATAGCTTAAATGACCCCTATTTGCAACTGCATTGTTATTAGCTCAAGTAAATCAATGCATTTCTAAATCCTCCGGAAATACATTTTTTTTGCCTAAGAGTTACTATATGCCAGAGGATTTATTTTATTCTTCATACCTGGCAAAGAAAAAAGATCTCTGCTTTAAGTGCGGAGATCTAGCTGGAGTGATGTAAACTTAATAACACCATATCATAATTTCTCATCTCAGACACATGTCAATATGTAAAGGCTCCTAGATATAGATTAGTGCTGGAAACAGCAGACAGACTTCATTTCAATTTAAATGGGGTTGCTCACAAAGTATATTGTTCTTCTCAGACAAGGGAAAGGAATGACAAGTAGAAATAATGCTTAAATTATCTAGCAGGGTAACTGCAAAGTTGAGGAATAAAGCATTGTACAAATACAAAAAAAACCAGAGCTAGTGTTGAAAGTATGATCACTTACTTGGATAGCTCAGTGATGCATGTGTTAAAGCACTGGACCAGAACACACCAGTTAGCCAGTATGTCACGACTATCAAAAACAAACTTCTGATTTGGACTCCTTTAAAAAAAAAAAAATTATGTGCTTTTAAACACCTACATAAATCTCCATTAGGTACTTTTAACTGGACAGAGAAATGAACTATGACTCTCTCCAGAAATATCATCTTAAGAAATGCTCAACTAATATCTCTGCATTTCTTCACAGAAGAGAAATCAGAAAAAAATATTCTTCTCTCAACTGATCTGTTTCTTAGGAAACGCCACCTTTCAAAATGCAGTCCCGATACCTTTGAATTCAAAAAGACTGTTATCAACAGATTATCCTTTATTCAACAGAAGAGGAATCATTCTTTAATATTTACTGAACAAGAAAAAAGCTCTTAATAAATCTGATATTTATGCAATATTCAACTCCCGTCTGATACCATGAACAAGACTCTATTCATCAGACGTGTTTGGTACTACCCGCATTTCAGCAAGTTTAGCAGGTACTGTCTGAACAGGCAGGGCTCTAGATTATTCTCATTTTCTCCTCTCAGCATTGCTCCAGCGATCCAGCACACAGAGGTTTCTGTACAGCTATCAAATGCTGACAACTCCTCAGAAGCCCTCTCCTTCCCAGGATCACTCTGAAGGGGAAAGGGCAGCTTGCAGCAAAGCCATCCATCACCTCCCCAATAAGAATTTTGAATGCGGCCAGTTCTCTCAGGCAGACCCCCAACACAGATAGCCTGGAGTACGCCATTTACACTCGGAGCCAAGCGCTATGGCAAAAGGGCCCTGAGCTTGTGACTTGCTCTTCCATTTTGACATTAGAGAGGGAAAAAAGAAGAGTAGTTTAAAAAAAAAAAAAAGGCAGCCCACAAGCATAGGTGAGCTGTTCTTCCAAAATCCATCAACTTAAAACAGAGGCATTTTTCTAGCAACCCAAACCCCAGTGTAACATGCGGCAGAGAGATTTTGCTCCCCTTGCCATGTCCTGCCCCTTTTTATTTGAGGCTACTGGCTACAGAACAGTGAATAGAAAATGTAGAAACCAGGTACCTGTGTGAATGATTCCTGGTATTCCACACATTTCTTTACAAATAAGCCCAGTTTTTCAGCTCACGCCAAATAAACTGCACACGTGGAATTTGCAAAGCAGCTGCCGGAGGATGATGCCTGGGGGGGCATTCCAACCTCACTCACCCAAACTCAAGGGTGTCCCCTACAGAGGACAAAGGGCTTGCTGTTCAAGAACCTGCTTACAGAAAAGAAATACCAGGCACACTACTCTATTAGCACTGCAAAACACAACTAATTCTGAGAAGTTTGTGCCAGAGCCGGTATAGTTCCCCACGTCAGTCTTCTTAAGCCAAACACAAATACTCAACCATCATCACTGACAGGCAGCTTCCAGTACTTCTAATTGGATAACCAGTGTTTAGTTTTGAGGTGCCCTGTGCAGCAAGCAGACCCCTGCATCTCCTACAAGAGATCAGCATCACTGGTACTACACAACAGGAGTCCACTAGTTCTCTCTATTTCCCTTCCCAATTTGGTAGTTATTCCCCAAGGCCTTCTTGGGCAAAATAGCCAAATCAAGCAAGTGTTCTTTCTCTCCTTCTGTTTCAGGATTTAGATTTGTTTTCCTAAATTGATACACGTGTCTAACAAAATAGTCTGCAAGTTTCCACTTACAGCCAAAGTATCATTTTCATCATGCAGTGGAAACACCTAAGACATGGCTAATACAGATCAATTTGATTCCACATCATTTTTAATAGGTACTTTCTAATTTTGACACTGATACACCAACCCATTAGATGTGGCTACTGAAGGCTAGTCATTATGTCTTTAAATCCAGAGTGCCTGAAACTCAAGTTCACTGAATTTACAAGACCAATTTAACTAATTCATGCCTACCTTGCCTAAAGGCTCAGTTTTTCCCTACACCACCAAGATGGGCTCTTTGGCATGATTTGTGTTTTAGTTCTGGGATACGCAAGAAGAATTAATAGCTTCTTCAGCCACACTATTCCTCTGGGACTGGTTTAGAAGAGCTCTGATTTTCCTCTTGCCTCTTTGATCCCAAGTGATATACCTTCTTGAAAAAGTTTAACATCTTAAGAATCACAATTCAAATGCCTTTAATCAAAATCCTGCCTAGAACAGAGACAGTTAAATTGGTAATACAGGATAGGAGTACACTGTCTGGCTGTTCTCTGTGTAACTCTTTGAAGTAGCTCTAGTGATTGAATTCCACATTTAACCAAACCCAAGGTGCAATTTTTAGTTTTTCTTTTAAACAAAGTAGAACATACAACTTGATGAGGTTTGGGGGCATTTTTTTGTTTTTTAATTTGGTCATGAATCATAGAAAACACTAGATATCACCTGGGTCTGTATGCAATTTGCAAATCATACACTGAAAGCTGACAATAAAAACACTTCCAATATCTGTAATACACAAGGGGATGTTCCCTGTTCTGAATGCTCTTCTCTCAGCCGCTACAGCACAGTTCCCGTTAATCCCTGAACCCTTCCTTGTCTCTCGAGTCTGTACCCAGGCACGGTGACAGCAGCCTCCATCTTATGGTGCTGTAGCTATACATCTTGCTCAGCTGACAGAGAAGAAATAAGGTATTTTCATTGACTTTGGCACAGCTTTAGGACAGCACTGCTACCTTTTTCCAAAATGGACTTGAAGCATCTAGTTGCTTGCTTTATTTCTCATCCTCAGGATATATAATCTATATGAAAGAATTAGGTTGATTGTATCATGAGAGTTATTTTGCTTTTTTTTTTTTTTTTTTTTTTGTGAAACTATCAGGAGCCAAAAGTAAATCTATGGCTGACAGAGAAATAACTTTAAAAAAAGAAAAAGTAACAGCAAACATGCGAAAAGCCACGTGCTAAGTTGCTGGTACAAATACTTGTCAAAATATTAACAACTCAATAATCAGAAGATTTACTTTAAGATCCTCTGTTCCGCCAATATCTCTTTGTAAGCAGTAAACAATACTCCTTTTTATTTAGTTCTACTAGATACAAAAATAAAAAGGACTTTCTGTATTTTTAGCCAGCAGAGTAGGGATAGTCTGTCCTCGCTGTAGATTCTTGTACTTGCTGTCTGACTCCCAGAGGAACAAGCCCTTCCAGCTCTTCTTTGGCCTGCACCGTCAGCTGGGACGTCTCTGGAAGGGCTACAGCTTTTCAGCATTACTCTGATGAGTGTTTCTTTAACCTCTGAAGAAAAAAAAGTTTTCAACATCTTCAGTGACTACAGCATTTAAGTTATACATGAAATTGAATAAAAACCAATAAAACATATGTGGAGTGGGAACAGGGAACACCTAGTGATTCCTTTACATAGACAGCCATGAGTCCTACCAGTAAGGAACAAAGTTTTGGGGCAACAATAGATTACTTTAATAGATAGTGTAATTCTTTGTAGCAGTCCAAAAGGAAGATAAAAAGGAAACAGAAAGCTATCAATTATTATTATTATGGAATACATAAGGAAGAAAACAAAAAAAGCTCTATCACTACATAAACCTGGTTTCTTCTTTCAACAGGACACAATAGAACTAGAAAACACAGAACAAAGGATGAAATAATCAAAGGTAAGAGACAGCTCCTATGTGTGGCTCCTTTAGCCTTATAACCTCTTTAAAGAGGCCACGGAGGGAGACAATGCAGAGTTCTGCAAGATTCTAGCTGGCAGGGGAAGGCACGCAGGAAACAATTACATCTTCTGTTACAACAGCAGAGGGGCATTGGAGGAACCCGGCTCGTAGCAGGTTCAAACAAAACGAAAGCAGATTTCTTCATGTGAAGTCCATTGTGGGATTCAGTGCCACTGGGTACGGTGAATACTACCAGTCCCCACTGGTTCAGAAAGTTATGGGAATAAAAATCCTCAGATGATCATTAACTACAAATACACTTTCACTCAGACAAGTCCAAGGCTCACAAGCAATAAATCACTGGAAACCGTGAAAGCATAAATACAAACTTGCCCTGTTCTCACGCTCTTCCTGAAGCACCCACAACAGTTCAGTGAGGATCTCGAGCATACCAGTCTTTAATCAAACCACTTATACCCCCTACAATAAAGCTCCTGAGCTACCAATTACATTGTTGTTGTCTTTGTGCATACTGTTGCACTCGGATATGCCACTAAAAAAAGAAGTTCTAATGCATTTGTTATTCCTTTTTTCCCCCAAAAGACAAAACTTTGTTTGACCAAGTATCACCATTCCTGCCCCTGAGCTCTTCCCCCTCCCTACCAATGCTGCATATCCTTCCTTTTATAGGTAGGCAAAAATATCATTTTCATATTCACACCATCAGGGCAGTTGTAGGTACAAATAAACATGTAAAGGTTACTGTAGAGTAGACAATGCAATCCCCAGCCAATGCAGATGTTCACTGAGACTTCCCCTCCCAAAGCACAGGGAAAGGTAGGGGGAATTGATACCTCATTCCTCCCAAGCACCGACTTTGTGGATTTCATTCACAGCAAACCAGAGACCTTCAAGGATTCCAGTTCCAACAATGATATTACAAAAGGGGGGGGGAAAAAACCCAAACAAACAAAAAACCCCAGTACACCAAAACCTAACAAACAAACAAACAAAACCCCTAAACAACACACCACACACAATACCCAGAAATCCTGACCAAAGAGCGCACAATTTGAGATCTAGGCCCTGCCAAAGTACCCAACTTGAAACTAAAAATCCTGGTATAATGATTAAACAGCTCCCACACAGAAATGATATACGAGAGAGGACTGTCTATAATCTCTTACACAAAAATGATCAGAACTGAAGGAAGAAATCAAATTCCCACCACACAGATAGGAAAGAAAAACCTCAAAGAGGGATGTAACACTCTGCCCAGATACTCCACAGAGACAGAGCCCCAAATGACATTAACATTCCAATTGACACAACTGGTGTGGAGGGAGGGAAAGTCCTCCCTGCATTTCAGAAACATCTCTTAGTCCAGAGGAAAAAGGATCCAACTACAGAAGCAACACAGGAAAACCTAGGCAGTGCTGAAAGCAAAGCAAATGTTCTTACCACCCCCACGATGTGCTTAGGGAAAGGATACCTATGTCCCACAGCCATGAAAAAAAACCAGCTATGTCCACTACAACCTAGCCAGGGATAGGTGCAATCTGTTGAGCATGTTTCAAATACATTGCAACTTTAATTATCACAAGGATCACAGTCCCATGGACTGGTGTGTCCAGTTTAGCTATTTCCTAACACAGTCTTCCTCTACTGCAGTAATACTTCACTTCTCCAGCGTGCAGCCGAAGTCCCATGGCAGAGAGATTCCATGCCAAAGCTTTCCCACCACCACTCCCTTTTTAAGTTGAATAAGTTTGCACTCAAAATTATTAAAATATTTTGGGTTAGATTTATCACATGCAGTCCTGGACAAGGCAACCTCAAACAACTAATCAAGTCACCTGCAGTATCACAGCACTCAGCAGTGGTATCGCCAGATGCTGAAAAGAGCTTATGATGGGGTTACCTGGGATTATCCCATCAGAGTCCTTAGGAAAATGAGATACACTGACCGTCTCTCAATTGGATTAAACTGCTGTGGAGGGGTCTGCTTTTCAAACTGCATTAAGAAAAATCATACTTCTCAACCAAAATCAGAGCAAGAATGCCTGCTCGCCCTGCCCCTCTTCAACGTAATCAGAGCCATGGGCTGAGAGATGTTAACAAATGCTAAAATAGGTCCCACAGAAGAACTATGTTTTATGTGGATGATACCCTGATTCTAGTCTCCAGCCCTCAAAGGTCAATACCCAAATTGTAAGAATTCATTGAAAACCCTGGGCACTCGCCCAGATGTGTGAATTTACTGGAACAAGTCCCAGGCATTAGGATTAATTAAAAGCACATAAATCAGGACTTGCTTATTCACTGCAGTTTCTAACGGCAGCCCCTGGTATTAAAACATCTAGGAATCCTAATCCCCAGAGATTACAGGCAAATAGTTAAACTTGGACCCAATCATCCACAAATCATTAATGACTCGGGAAGTGGAAAGTGCATAGACGCTCCCCAAACCTTTAGACAAAAACAAACCTGAGAAAAAGTGCACATACCACAGAAATACATGGTTGTACTCCAGGGACTCCCAGGCCTAATATTCCAATATTATTTTCAGAATGTCAGGTATGGGGTTTTTCATTCAGTTTTTAAATGAGAAACGGGCACACAATTACTTTAAGAGTCTTTGACAAGGTCAAGAATAGGAAAAGGGAGCGAGAAAGGCTTAGTAAAGCAGCAACACACTACTTTTATAGTAAGTTAAACCACATAGCATAAGATAATTGTGAGCAAAATCCAGTAAGCAAGGAAGGTATTTCCCCATCTTCTTCATACAGTTCTCTGCACTGGATTCTTACCACCAAAAGAAACCAAATCCTACCTCATACACATAGAGAGTTAGATAAATGCCTAACTCTATGCTGAAACAATCCCCTATCTCACCTCAGAGGCCTCAGTATAGTAAAATCCAGTTGTAAATGAAGAGAAACAGAGCCAGAGAGAATATGACAACACAGAAAACCAACCGGAGGGAAACACGCCTGAGACATCCAGTTAGGAAACCAAACCCACAGAACAGTGTTTACTCCTCATATACAAAAATAACTTATCTGACTACAATACTGACACTTTTCCAATGCATTCACTACACTTAACTTGCTATAAACCAAAAAACCACCATTTTTCTCCTAAGCATCAAAACGTCTCAAAAATCTAGAGAATACTACAATTTCCTGAGCTAAGTAGCTACTTCATAATGCAAACTTCTCATGACCCTTCAGATATGTAGAACAAGTGTAATGAAGCAAGAATGCAACAGAGAACTGGCAAAATACCTAACAGCTAAAGTGAAAAGAACAATAATGAAAACTAAGAGAACACCACACAGTCTCCAGTTGCATTTCTACCAATAGAAGTTATCTTTAAGGTGCTCAGAGGTCCCAAAGACTTCTTGAGAACATGTAAGCGCTCCCCAATGACCAATGTTAGAGGCAAGAGAAAAGAAAACAAGAGTAGCGGCATTGTTACAGGCTTCTGGGATTATATGAACATCAAAGTTAATGAGATCCTTGTAACTTCAATTGTTCTTTAAGCAAGTAACCTACACTCTTGGATTGTATTTAGCAAACAGTCACTCTCATTATATTAAAAGGTTGTCTATCAGAAGAAGCTTTAGGACATGAAATTTTGCTACACTGGAAATTAAATTCTCATTCTTTTCCACCTACATCCTGCTCTCTTATCTTCACTCCCATCAAACAAGGCAAAAAAGATGACAAAGCTTTCTATAGTGCACTAGAAAAATCTATGTGCAAATGGAAGAAACCCAGACAATTGACAGAAAACCCCAGAAAGGTAAGTACCACTGAAACAATTTCCCAAAGCTCACCAATTAAGGATCCCTGCAGGAAATGTGCATAAAAGGTGAAAGATAAACACACTGACTTCCTTTAAATTCCCCCTTCCCGCAACACATGCATACGCATATAAACGCATACAGTTGCTCTCCCTTTTGCTTGGATTTCCACTTTATTTTGTATTTTGATATATGCCATAAAATCCATATGCTGAAAATAGCGTTAGTAATCTAAGCTTTGTCTAAAAATCCATCCTCTCTTAATTCTAATGTATAGCATTTTTGTATGTATTCTACATATTGGCGCTAAGAATTTGAGATTTGAAGCACGTAATAAATGTAAAGAAGAAATACCTCCAAACTGCTTCAATGTATGACAGTCAACCAAACCAAGACACATACCCTCAAACTTCACCATGTAAGCAAACAAAAAGGCACTACCAAAAAAAAAAAACCACCCAAAAAAACACCCAAAACTTTTTTCTCTTATTTTACACACTTATATTTAACCACATGTTGTTTGGTGTAATCTGTGATGTTTACATAATTTAAGAACTCAGAAACATAAGAATCAGAAGTGTTCCATTTTACTACAGGAGAACATCACTGATCCTCCCACTTCCAAGAAGATTCAAGTGTGACATTAAACTAGCCAACAAAAGTCACACTAAATTTCTTCAGAAACATAGCAAAGATTCACTTCAGTCCGATACATTTTGCTGATATGGACATGACAAACAGCAGTAGTTTAAAGAAGTGCAGCTGTTTATTTGCAGATCTTGGGTCTATTCTGTAGCCCTCAAAACGCCTGGTGCTTCACATTATACCACAGAGATAATACTCTGACAGCAGGCTGGTGAATCTGATACACAGCATTACTCAAGGTGATCGTAATATCCACCGCTAGTATAGTTTTTCCAACACCAGTTGTAAATCAGAGACATACAGGATCACAGATTTCCACACAGGCACACTCAAGCCATCACCTACATCCACATAAGTTGGCCAAACAAATAAAGGGAAGCCTTAATTTTCCCCAGACCTGTTCCACTAATTAATATGTTAAAACAAGGAGTAAAAGAAGATATCAAGGTTACTGTATTCCTGCCCCAGTTTTAATGTACTTTACTATTTCAGGAGATGGACCCAATTAAAAAAAAAAATAATCACACATTAAATACAATCCATATTCACAGGAATTTGCATATGGATTTCTAGTTAAAGTTGTTAATAATAAGTGCAGTAAGATTACCAGCAAGTGCATTACTACTCTGCATGCATCAAAGATGCATCTTTGTATGCCTTTTTCTTCTGCTTATCTACCCTGTTTGGAATGTTAAACTTCTGTGCCATGTAAATTAAAATATTTAATTATGCAAAGCAAAGGGGAAAGGTTTACATTATTATAATTGAGTTAAATTCTTTCTGCTTTAAGCTCAAATACTGAGAACATAGCTGAGCATCTGTTAAGAATTTCAAAGTCTTAAACTGCTGCTTTATAAATTTTAAGAGCTACACGTGAACAATTTGAAGCCTTTTGATGTTAATAAAATTACTGTAATATATTCAGTTTTCATGCTTAAAATTAAAGGAAGTCTGAAAGCTTAATGCAAATCCGAGGTGAGAAGCAAATTCAGAAAGAAGTCACTCATTTGCTACAATTTTTCAACTCTTGTGGTAGCCAGAATTTATAATTGCAAATGAACAAGCAAATGGCTAAGGGAGCTAAAAGTAAAACCATCTCAGGAGAACGGCACCTTAAGAGCACCCTGTTCATAGAAAGAGGTCTCCTTCAGTTAAAGGAAAACCTAATGTTCATAGTTACCTACTATTGTGTTTGTATCTCATTAGCAGGTCAGTGTGACACATGGAAGATTGTAACCACTCCAAAGGGATAGTTGTCTTATATCACACCTAACTACAGCGAGACACTCAAAAAATACACCAGTGCTATGAGCAGTAAGGCAGGATCTCCAAGAAAGGTACATTTTTATGAACAAAACTTCACTGGACCTTCATACCAAAACAAATAATCACCAGCTCCGCTTTTTACTGGGGGACAGAAGTAAAAATAGTCCAAAGGAGCTCAAATGCTCCCACAATTGGAAAGGAAGCAGAAGAACACTCCTGTTCTTCTGCCAGCTCCACCTGCTGCAAAGCAGCCGTTTCTCTGATCTGAAACACTGAATTTAGCAGGATACTTACAAAGATTAGAGAGGTAACCTACTTTCTTCCAATGTTCAGACTGTGAGATGATAGAACTTGGCTGCTTGCTTGCATTTTATTACGATGTGGTAACCCTTCTTTTTCCAGATCAACCTCATCACATTTACCTGGCCACAAAGCTACGGTTTTCTGCTTCACAGGGAAACAAACACACACTTTGCAAGCAAATACATCTGTTTGGTTAGTTTATGATTTCTGAGATGCACTGGTAGGTGCCCTCCAGAGGTTCAGACATTCTCTGCCACATACTGGAGGGACTGCCTTGCTCCTGTGCCATGGAAGTGCCTACGGCCTTTAGCAACAGAGGAGGTTTAAACATTTTCAAATTAACATTTCTGATGCAAAGACCTTGTCTCTTGACCATGCCTGCCTGTGCTGTTCAAGTGAAACTCCACTGACTCGAGACCTTCCACTCACTCAGGCTTCCTCAGGCAGAGAAAGCAGCAGCACTCTCAAACACCAATTCAATCACTCGTTACCATTCAGATGCTGATGGTTTAAATAAATAAATAAATGTGGGCAGCATCTTTTGGTTAAAGGTTTGATCAGACTAACTTGCCTTGCCAGTCCCATACCCTGGAATTCCCGTAACAGCAGAACAGGACGCCAGGAATCAGCACAGGCTCACAGCTGTTTTGGCAGCACCTCACCATCACCTCCTCTGGGAGGCTGGGGGATTATTTTGAAAAAAAAAAAAGGATTAAGGAGTCACACTAACCACTCCACATTTATGACTGAAATTTGCCTTCCAGTACAGGCCCGGTCCTAATGCTTCTCTCAGGGCAGAGATGGACAAAACTACTAAGCTAATTAGAAGCACGCATATTTGTAAATGTTTAGCTGTAGTGTTAATAAAAAATTACTTGGGTTCCGAATCTAAGCAGATTTGAACTTTTTTACTACTGCTTATGTATGCTTTCTTTAGGTAAACTAACACCAGACAGAGAGAGAGAGAGATTTTTTTTTTTTTTTTTTTTTTTTTTTTTTTTTTTAAGGTTAAATCAGCGTTACAGTACCCAGCCCTAACCTCCGCCTGAGCCAGCATTTCTACCAGGTTTCTCACTTGGCACGGCTTACACTATCTACTGCACTGCATAATCTGAAAGCTCTGCCTCACTTGCTTTTCCCCCACACAGCCCCCCAAGAAAAAACCTCACACCACTGAAGGCATTAAAATGCATTAAGCTGGATGACTGCAAAATGTCATGAGTCCTTACTGACTCCCACGGTTTAAGTGTGGATTTTAATAGAGGTAATATTTCTTCATTGCTAGCCAGTGCAAGATTTGTTACCTACACAATGACTCAACTATGACATTTTTTAGGAGTGATATGTTAAACTAATTAACATTAACCTAGCAGAAGAAAGCATAAATTAGAGACCATTTCAGTTAAAGATACCGAGAGCTTCTATACTGATAATTCTCCTCAGACAAAAGACTCTGACCCTTGAAGTATGAGATTTCATTTTAAAATTAATATTAATCTATTCAGAATTCTTATGCTGAACTTTTTCAAATACAATTTCCACTTATTACAATTTCAGCATAATTAATAAGGTATGTGCAGCTAGCATAGCAACTCTAAATCCAAGAATTAGAGAACCAAGACAGGACAAGAACCATACAAAAATTGTAAGAAAAATTAAATATTCTATTATGCTTAATGAATTGTTTGTTCCCCTTCCCACTTGGAAAAACAAAAATAAGACAGCCAGTAATGCCTATAGATTTTGCCAGCTCTGCTATACAGCAAGTATGGCCCTATACCCAAATGCAGGGATCAACTGTTCATGGCAATCTTCCTCAGACTCTGCGTTTCTTATCTTTGAACACCAAGACAAGAGGTAGATTAAGTCAAAATTCATTAAGAATACATACAACAACATTTGTTGTCCAACAGATACACCAATATTCTTCCAATGAGGGCACCTTGGTTCTCTTTATAGAGACAGGCTAAGCGGCTGCATCTCCCTCAAAAGCTAACTACTACCACATATCTTTCTAGCAAGTGGTTATTATACCACATTCAATCCCTGCCTCTCCAGAGAGATTCTTTTTTTGGTTTTTTTTTGTAGAAGAAACTGATCTTACCTAAGCAGAACTAGAGATACCCTATTTCACTGACAGTGTTTTGCGGTGACGGCAGTATATGACCCATAACAAGTTTTTGCCAGGAAGTTAATCCAGGCACTGACCTGAAAGAACAGCTACTTCATAGCTCTCTTCAGCCTGGAAGCATTCAAAATAAAAAAAAAAAATAAGAATAAAGACACCCTACTCCTCTTACACAAATACGTGGCCATAAACCACTGCCCACGGCAGAAAACAAGGGAAAGTGTTACATGCAAAATGGCTCCTGGCAATTCCTGGGGTGTTTGCACAGCACTAGTCACACTAAGCAATGAGAAGCCTAGAATACACACTGCTTTAATTTAGCAACAATCACTCGGATACACCATTTCTGATCTAGCAGAGCAACAAATCAGAGAGCTCCCCTGCCCTTCATGTTCAGAAACTATCTACCAGACTATAGTGTGTCTGCAAACGTTTTTAATAATGCTGTAGACATCTTTCAATGTCTAGAATATGCTCTCCTACACAGATATTAGACAGCCCAACTATGCTTCGCAGGACTGTACCAACACTTTAAGAAAAGGCTCAAGATACGTAACCCTGGGTGACAAATCTCAAACACGTAAGAATTCTTATTCTGCCTCTTTTCTGTCCTACTCTTGCTCTGATCCGTCATATCTTAACTTGCTGCCTTTTGCAACAGTGTTCAGGGCAAAAACTATTTCAACTGCAACGCACAACCCAAGGTCAAAGCAGTTGATTGATTTCTTTGCATTTGCAAATGCAAAGAAATCAATCTGGGAATGGTTCTGGTCTTCCTTTGCAAACATCCTTTCACTTGTCCCAAAAGAGAGCGATTAATGCATCTACCCTGCATGAAGTCCACAGCAAGTAACATTCCACACATAATTTTAGTGGTAGTCACAACAATTCTTACTGATGATGTTAAAACCAGATATAAAAAAAAAAGTATTACAACTATTACACTGTGCATAAATTAAAGCAATGAATTCCATCAAACCAACATACATGGGTGTGTACATACATATATACAATATAAATACACACATTAAAGAGTTAAGCCAGATCGATTACCAGTTGAAAAAAACTCATTATTTTTTTTTTAGAGCTTGTCATAGCTCCACTTCAGATATGCCCTGCTGCTTTTCAGTGGTGTCTTTTTGCGGGGAAGAGGAGTGAGCAGTATGCCTGAGATTGAGGTAAAGTGCTTTACAACCGATTACAGTGAATTCTTTCAGTATATGCCTGGTCACTACTAATTCAATAGACACTTTTCAATTATACATTTTTTGACCGATCACAATTTACATGCAGGATGTATTTTAAGAAACAAACTGGTAAATTGGAACAGGGAGCGTCTTTCATTTCGAGTAGCTAAAAAATAAAACAAAAAGGGAACACAGCATAGAAGACCACCGACATAAGGCAACAGAAGCAAGGCTTGGGAATGCACTAGACGCTGTTTCAAATGAGAAAAACCACTTGTCTCCTTCATGAAGCTGCCTCGGGTACCACACCTTTGGTTTTGGACTGTATGGTGTGCATGTGTACATGTCTGTATGTATATATTTGTGTCTAAAACATAAGCATGTAATGTACGTGTATACACACACACAGAGGCTCTGGTGTCTGACTTGCTTCCCAAAAAACCCAGTGGTCCATATCATGACTGAAGTCAATAGCAACTATTATTTCACTCTGCTGAAAATTGACCTGGATGACTGGATTTAGACACAGCAGCTCAAATGTTGGTGGCTAAACAGGAAAAAAGTGCACTGGGTGACTCAAATTGGCTGATGAAAACATTTCAGGTATTAGTTTTAAGCTACTATGCACTAAAATGCATACAATGAAGGTATGAGCTTAAAGAAAAGATTTAAAATAAACTAGCACCTAATTAATCTCACATCTAGAGGCATCCTGTGGTCCAAAACCAATCTCAACAGACATTAAGCAAATTGTTCATTTCTTTGGGGAGAGGGAGCAACTTTGTCTTATTGTGCCTTTAAAACTTCCTTTTCAGTCCTATTACTAGGTGAACTGCTGTCATGAACATATACCAGGTTAATAGCCCCCTTCCTTCACTGCCCAAGTGCTGGAATTCCCACAGGAGATATACATCAAACCCTCTCTAGCTAACTCCCATAGCTGATGTATGGAGAGTAACTAAGTTGACAATATAGATTTTTTACAGGGACAGCTGATTTGTTTTTGCAAGCTGTGCTCCCATTTATGCTCTAAAAGCAATAATCACTCAACTTTTCTCTCAATTTAAACAGAGTTTTTCACAACGCATTGAAATAGTCAACTAAATTAGGCTAGAAATGCTCATGCATCAAAGTCTCCTGAAGATGGGTGATGAATATTCAAGTACCAGGTGTTGATACCATGGGAAAAGAAGCTATTTGAAAAGAAGAAATCGCAGTTAATCCAAATCTGATAAACCAAGCCATGATCTAGGACACAGATTTTAACCATACACAGAAGGAAAGCTTTAAACAGATAAAGCTACATAATGCATAGATTTAAGACTATAAAAAATAATGTATACAAATCCCAAAGCTGAAAGATACCTACATGATGAAGAACAAGCTCCTGGGTTTAGAATTATGTTTCTTTCATTCATTCTTTTGCAAGTGCAATGAATTTCAATAAACAAAAAAAGCAAGGCACCGAAAACATGAAGTTGTGAACCAAAACTACCCTTCCTTCCAGTGTCTGTTTTCCAGCAAGGACCCATGCCTAAACATGCTCCACAGGTCCCGTCCAGGAGCTTGAATGAATACAGCTACAGCCTATACTGCATCATAAAACTCTGAATATGGCAAACTTAAGCCCCAGAGATAGCACACCTTTCATCATCTACCTTATCTTCTGTTTTTTACCAAGGCTTCGCACCTTCTGTAAGGGGAAGGGCGTCTCTTCCAACACCCTCGCAATTTCCAACACTTGAAGCCTAAAGCCTTTAAAAACAGCCTCTCTATGAAGCACAACTGAGCCCCACCAGCCCAGGCGAGCTCCAGCACCAGCAGAGCTGAAGCCACATCGTACGCAAACTCAACAGCAACAATTAACAGATCAAGTCCAGTAGCACCATTACACAGTTAAAGTAGCTTACAGGTCTAAATTAACGCCCTGTGTGGCACTACACCAACGTGCACAAAAGCAGCGAGTTCCTTAGATACACCTCAGTGTTTGCTACGTAATCTAGGGTACCTTCTTAGGTATTCTGGAGCCATCACAACTTATTATTTTCAGAGCATATGCACAGAGCAACATTGATACTAACTAAAAACCCCATTTGCAAATTCTGAAAGATAACTTAAACGAGCAGCCACACAAAGTCTCACCTCCGAGATAATCTCAAAACAACATATGCAATTCCTGAACCACTTACCTAAATGAATTTTTGCCTTGCAGTACCGCAAAGCCAAACAGAAGCAGCTAACTTGTATCCTCCACTGAAGGCTGCAGTTATGTTGGCAGCAAGTTTAATTCAAAACATGCAAAGCTCAAGTTAACTTTGTTTCCTTGTACAGCATGAAACAGAAACAATATTGTCATACACCAAAGAGAAGCCAATACTGCCAATCCCCGAGATATTTATAACCTGCGCCAGGGCCATTTAAAGATTTCACTGCATTTTCCCATTAGAAATGCTCTGATGGCACAGGCCTCCAGACACATAAATTATGACAAACAGCTGCTCATCCGTTCCCACAAAATCCACCTCTCCCTTCCCTATCGCATCAATCACTAGCAACTAGCCCTCATTTTCAAGATAGCTCACCACTTCCTTTCCTCACCCATCATCACTGGCTCACAATCACGTCAGACTCCATCCTTATCAGCCCAGAATACCCGCTCCCGTTGCCCACTTATTAGGTTTTACGACAACCCCGTGCCTTCCCCCTGCACGCCCACCCTGCCTGCGAGGAATCCCATGCAAACATTCGTGGCTGTAATTCACTGCTCTCTTATCTCCAGAGGAGAAGTAATGCCGACATCCAGAGCAACACCACACTCATCTCCCCGTGCAGGACTTAAGGCAACTCATTTCATATACAAAATGCTTTAGCAGGAGCATGCCCATTCAGATCAGGTACCAGCATTTTTCTCTTTTTTCTTCTTTGTACAGAACTAAATACACTATGTTCTTACTAATCTACAATATCCATAGATACGAATACAGAATCCACACTTGCAGTAGTCTAATAACCTTTCAGGGGAAGTACTGCCCCTGTCCTCACACAAAGAACACGATTAATTTTGTGTTAAAATATTCCTAATCCCCCTAGCTTATCCATTTCCCCCTACCAAACCCAAGTACGTCTATGCATTTTAATCAAAGAAAGGTCAAGGTATCGAGCACAATAATATCCTATGTCAGGCTTCACAAATAGTTTGTGATAAAATTCATGTTATGACAATGCAAGTAAGAAAAAAAAAATCAAAATTGAATTCGTTAGTGAGCTGGAAAGCTTCTTGCTACATAAAATAAATCCAATCAAGAGAAAGAACTCTGTTCCAGACACCATATGCCTCTGTCCTGACATAACTGATAGCATTTTACAGAAAGCAGCTCACATGTTGGAAGCTTCCTTTTCATTATAAGTTTTCATGCAAGTATTTCTCAATCATAACTGTAATAGAATGGGGGGGTGTAAGTCCCACCACCACCACTCCCAGATTTCAAGTGGCAGCTCTTTCCTTCCAGCCTTGGTCAACTTGCTTTTACCTCTCTCACAAAATTTGCTCACACAAGCTAAAAAGAAACAAACCACACTCCAATGCTTATACTGATTCTGTGAGAGTATTGTACCTCAAGTTACCTGATAAGGCAACAAATAAGTGAAAGCAGAGAAATAAAAAAAAAAAAAAGACAATGTATTTGCTATTATGATTTCTACTATATGAAGCTATATGATTAAGCACATGAGATTCAACCAGCATTGAGCAAAATAAAGTGGAAAAAAAAAAACCAAAACAAACAAAATAAACCCCACAGACATGCATCAATACCATTTTCTATGGAACCAAAGCTACAAAGCCAGCTCCGTTCTGGAAACATGCCCTGTCCTACAGCTTCTACCTCACCTTCCCAGTGAGGAGCGCAAAGTCACTACTTACCACGCCATCCTCCTCATAATTGCACAATACTCTTTGGACTGTTTGGGAGCCCTTTCAGGGACTAACAATCGTATTTCCAAAAGCTTTCTCCCAAAATTCTACTGAAGAGCCAAACTGTATTTCTGCATCCCGAGGAGGATGCTCTGGTAAAGCCTCCGAAGAAGGGAGCTCCTTTGTGCTGCACGGCCAGGAGCGGGGTCTCCCACCAGAGGGGTGAACGGCAGCAGACCCTCAGGAGAGCACCCCGGCTCCACTTGGTATCAGGAACCAGCGGGGCACATGCAGGTCTACAGAAATATCTACCTCACTTGGGAATTTTGGAATTCATGCCCCCCCCCCAAAAAAACACTTTGACTAAAGGGAAGGAACAATAAAAGAAATAAAGTCCTTGTGGCATTTTCCTTTCTACCTTCCTGGAAGTTTATTGATAGGAAGTTACTCCATATACCACCCCTTCCCTTCGCTACCTAAAAATCCACAAGTTGCCAAACCTGCCCTTTTCTCCTCTGCCCATTCCTCACAACGTACCGCTCCAACGCCGCAATTCACTTACCCCCAACATGCTGTAAAAGCATTTCTTGCAGCCTGTTAATCCCTTCTGCACTTGTGCTCCATTGCCCTGAGACATGCCCAGCCCAGGGTTACTCTCACCTCAGTTACGCGGAGCAAGATGCTTTCTCATGCGACAAAATACGTTGGCTAGAAGACCTTCTTCACCGCGAACACGGTTCAAAGGAGGAACCGCTGCTCAGACTGCCTGGATTTGGTTCAGGCGTAAGTTCTGCCAGCTGAACAACCCCACATCCCAGGGTAGGCTTGCGAGGGGGAGCTCAGAGCTCACCCCCAAGCCCGTACCACCCAGGACGCCCACGAGGACTTCCATCACCTTCCAGGACAGTCACAACCAAAGCAAGCCATAGCCCCAACCGTAACCAGAGCCAAACCACAGGAACAACCATTTTCACACGCTTTAGAGCCACAGCATCAGGGCTCACGTACCTGAAACCTCCCTCTCGAGCAGCAGCTCCCAAACTCCTCCCAGCCAGCCCCCACCGAAAGCACCAGGGCTGCTTCCAGCCCCAGTTAAGGCAGGGGTTCCCCATCACCCCTCCCAGTGCCCAAGTGTTGCTCCTTCCCCACAACCTCCCTCCATCCCCTGCTGTTCCTGCCCCTTTTTACTGGCATTGCTGGCAGGAGAAAGGTACGGGGACATCCCAGCCAGGGCCCGAAAAAAAGCGTTTTGCCCGTCTCCGTGCGAACCCCGCGAGGGTCTCGCCTCCGACGGCACAGCACGCCTACCAGCTGGGAACTGCTGCGCTAAACTTTTCCTAGCTGGCCCTACTTTTCCTCTCGCTGCAGATCTGATCTCCAAACATGAGAATGCTTTTTTGCATTTTATTGGAAATAGTCCAAATAAATTGGAAGACAGATGAATCGCATCCCCCCCTCTTTAAAGCTTAACAGTTTTGTCACCAAGTTAGTAAGGTTTGAAATGTTCCAGGTATAAACAGACACAAATATATCTATAATTTACGTAATATATCCTGAATCCTACGGCAATGATGACACGAACTCTCAGATTAAGCCAAGATAAGGAGTTGCTTCTATTTACATTAAGTAAAAATTCACTTCAGTTTTCAGTGTTGATGAAAATGAATGGCTTTCATGCAAATAAATGAAGTGTGCCTTTTCTGCCCAGTTTAATTTTCCTAAAGAGTGGCAAGTGCCTGAGAAGAAACTGAACAAGAAGAAAATCTGCACAGAAAGGAAAAAGGATTGCAGTTTTGGTTTCCTTTAAACGCAGAAACGTAATGACTGGGCTTCTTTTCCAAGATGACACTAGATAGTAGCTCTAAATATTTTTATCCAGCACGATCCATTTATTATTCTTTTTTTCCTCTTTCCACAAACAGCCTAAGACTTTCCTTTTCTGAGACTTCAAAATAGAGACTTTCATATGGCTAACTTAAGTCATGCAAAGTTCAAAAAAGCATAAGTGCAGAACAATACTAAGAATGGAAATTAAATGTACATTAATTGCGTTCAGTACGTAACAAAAAGCTTATCCTCAATAATCAAGAACACTAAGAGTAGCTCTTTATTAAAAAAGAGTCAGAACCAGGAAATTAGGACCGTATTGCTTCTTGTATCTCTGTTTACAACTGGAAAGGATAACAAGTGATTATTCTTTCAGATTTCTACTTTGCTCTAAAGTAGGCCAGCCAGCTCAGCACTTTTCTTAAGATTATGAATACTTGCCTGCCCTACATATGGTATAGGCTGGAACCAATCAGATGAGCTGAAATATGCAGCAAAACCAACTATTTTCATGTCATTAATTTTCAGCTACAAATAAGAAGTGCACAAAACAGTTATAAAAGGATCAGATTTTAAATAGTTGTAAAATGTGCTTTGCAATTTTCATAGTTCACTAAGGGGCTCAATGATTTCCCCACCATTGGATTAACACTTAATCTCAATTCAAGAATAATTTGTTATTCATTAATAACTCTTGAACAGCTTGTTCTCTCCACTAGTTTTCATTTCATTTTTGTACATCGGTTATCTCATACAGTAACAAGAAAACTGAACACCGTCTGCATTCAGTAGACTTTCACAGTACTTTGACATTCAGGATACAAACACTCTCCACAAGAAGCCTTAAATCAAAACTTTAAAAACATATGAAACAAAAGAATCCCTTGGATTTTTAAGTGAAATACTTCTATTTGCTCTCTCCCTCATACAAGCCATCTATAAGATTTTTGTGCTATGTGGAAGAAGAGAGGTTAAAAAATAGAAGGTTGTTTTCTTGAGTTCAACTCAAAATAGTAACATGTCTTTAAACAAAGTTGGCTATTTGGAAGATCATAATTGTGGAAAATGCTTTCTTTAAATTGTTTTTAACTTATTTTTTGTCAAGTTAACTAGTCTGATTTTCTAGAGCTGGTAAGCACTCCTAGACCCAATTAAGTCATTACCTCGAAAATATCAGTTAACTCTGAAAAGAAAAATATTTTCAAGTTCAGTTTTTCCTTCTACATTTAAGATATAAACATTGCCAAACCATTAGTAAGGCATTTCTGTCAGATTACACCATTCAAAACTATTGGTAGGCGTCAGCAGCAAGGCAAAGACAAAAACAATAAAAGGTTACAAAGCAAGTTTGTTTAAAACAAAGACGATGTGCTTAGTATTTTGATGTACGAGACACCGTATTTTTGCAACGGGGGAGAAGCATACCTTTCACCAGCTGCAGGACCTTGATGTCAGATGCTGACATAATCCAAACGGGTCTCAGCAGCATCTTCCACAATATCCTCAAGTTTCGTCAAAAGGCTCTTCCACTTCTTCCAGGAGGCCATTAAGTTATATATGAATCCAAACGGTTAAGACCTTCAGCAGCTGTACGGAACAGTTTGCACCACATGAACCACCCTTGAAGAATCCCAAGCTGTATTCCACCACTCAAAGAATAATGCAACATGGCACCCATCACAGACCGGCATTTTGGCAACCATCCCATCTTCCCAACAAGCACGTTTTGACCTGTTTGAATAAGAGGAAGAAGTGTTAGTTCAGCACAGTGACGCTGCCACACCACTCAGGGACTAACATACAAATATAAAGTTACATTCTTCTCAATAATTTCAAACCCATATTTCTTCACACTTTTAGACACATCCTAAACCCAAAGCCTGGTGACGGCATTTCACTTTAAAAACATCGCCAGGCTGGAGTGTAACAGCAGGATGCTGTCACCCTTGTACTTTCAATGCATTACGAAAAAGGCTTTCATATTTCTCTACATGTTGTACAGTCTTACATTACAGAAAGCACCAAAGTGACAGGAAAAGAAGGTAATATGAAGGCTCTTCAACTGCCCCGGCGGGTATTTCAAAACTCATGAAAAGAGTACGTCAATAAAAAAGCCCCAAGTAGCAAAAATAAAACTCATCAACCCTTTTGAAGGAAACTTACCAGGATGGCGGAGGAGAGCACTTAGTGGTGATGTTTTCTCTCCCCTTAGCCACAGCTCAGTGTCCCCCCACGGCACCCCCACCAGCAGATGTGCTACTGCAGCCGGGGCTTGGCCAACGAGCACCAGTGTTGACTCTTGGGCCAGCAAGGAGCAAGCCAAAGCAGCCAAACCCGTGCCTGTCTACACCGGGAGTCCTGCCGTGCCATTCCTTCAGAAGTACCAACAGCAAATTTTTGCTTAGTTTGGGAAGGGGAATAGGAAGAATGGAGAGAAAAGTTTGAGTACCCTGCACAGGAGGGAATAATGACGTGAAGAACAGCGTCGGGTCTGCCAAGCTGGAGTGGGGGAAAGGGGAAAGAACAAACTTCTACATCAAGGACAAGGGAGAGGAACTAGGAGCAGCTTTTAGAGACTGGAAGATACATGTGCACAGAGATTAGACCAGAAGAAAGGAGAAGGTGAATATTGGTGGATGCACGAGAATTTTCACTAGAAGCTCTGTCTGCATACCTGAGTAACGTGCATGTAGGGCAGACCACAGAAGAATAATTTTAGAAGAGGGAACAAGAAGAAGTTTTTATGTTTGCTTCACATCAGGAGAAACCTGAGTGCATGCATAAAAAGAAAGATCCTAGTGAAAGAAGCTTTTCATGGGGATTGAAAGCAAGCAAGCATATAGGTAGAAGAATAGGTGGAAAGGGACCAGGAAGAAGGGGAATGAGTGACAATACAAAGTGGAAAAGTAGAGAGTTCAGAAATTCTGAAACGGATAGCTCTAAGGAGGGAGAAGGACAATTGGCAGATTAGGACAAGAAAATAACATGGGAAAGGTAAAGTAGTGGACTGGGACGAAAAAAGAGGAAAAGCGCTGGTTGTTACATAGCGTAGGAAAATGGAAGGGGAAATAACAAGACACTAAATTAGGCAAGATAATTAAGAAAAGTACAAAAAGTACACGAGTAAGTTTTCTGAAGTTGCGGTGCTTGCTCTAGAAAGCACGACTACCAGAAAGAATGGAACAAAACCCAAGGCGACTCTGGCTTTCTCAAAGGGACGAAGCGGAGCGCGCTGCGCGGGTGAAGACCAGCCGAGGAAGGGCCAGCCTGGACTGACCCTTCCCGCTCGCCCCCTCCGCTATGATCAACGCATTTGGAAGAACAAAGTCCTCCCTCTGGTCCTTCCCCTCTTAAAATTGTCCCTCGGGCACTTCTGCGCACCTTGCTCCCCTGGGATGGTCCCGCAGCAGCAAAGTGTCACCCTCAGTGGTGTGTGTGTCCCCCACTTTGCCCTTGCTGGGCCCTTGCCCAGCCCCACAGCCCCCCCCCCTCCTTGGCCAGGGCCCCAGGACTCCCTGCAGTCCCAAGAAGTTTTTCCCCCGTCTTCAGCTTTCCTCTGTCCCAACTCTTTAAAAACACAGCCCGACCCAGCGAGCTCTCCGAGCCCACTTCGTGTGTCCCCCCCCCTCCCCCGCCAAAGAAATAAATTAAACCGCTCAAACAAAACACAAAGCAGGCACAAGGAGGAGGCAAGACCCCCCCACACACCCAGTAGTGCCCCCCCCAAGCCTGCATTACGGTACCGAGGGCGGAATGACTGCCTTACCCTCCCCAAAAAATACCTGCATGTGCTCCCAAAAGTACAAAGAAAAAGCTGGCCCGGCCCGCTCCCAGCCCAGAGCGCGGGGGGGGGGGGGGGGGGGGGGGGGGCGGGGGCCGAGGAAGAACAATAAACCCCAAATCCAAACGTACCTTCTCCTTTCTTTAAAACTGCGAAACCCGAATTTCCTCCCCAGCCTCCATCCAGCGGGGGCTGTTCGCTTTTAAGCGGCTGGAGAGCTCGGACAAAGTTGTATAAATCTCTCCGGATAAAGTTGCCGAAGATGAGCTAACCCCGGGAGAGGAGAGATGGAGAGTTCATCCGAGTTTTTTTCCTTTTGTTCAAGTTGCCCGAGCAGACAAAGAACCGGCAGCGGCGGCAGGTCCCCCGCTCCCCCCGCGGCCCGGGCGCAGCCGGGGTCCCGCACAGCCCCCCCCCCTCCGCCTCCTCCCACCGCAACTTTCCGTCTGCTCCATCCCTTCTCGACCTCGGCTCCGGAGCAAAACTTCCCTCGAACTGAACGTCCCAGGGGAAAAACAAAAAAAAAAAAAAAAAAGGGGGGGGGGGGAATTTAATTCAAGGCGAGGGGGGGTGGAAAGGGAGAGAAACATCTCTCAAATCATTATTTCCGGTAGATGCACCTCTTTGTTTGGATTCCCCCGACTGTCAGTGAGGACAAGGCTCTGGGTAGCTGGTTTCGGTTAGTTTGATCTCCCGGAACGAAACGGGCAAACGCAGGACGTAAAGAAAAATAAGTTTAAAAGAAAGAAAAGGAGAGGAAAAAAAAAAAAAGAAGAAAAAAAGAAAAACCTCCGGAGTTGCGAAACGAACCCTTTTTGCATGGACACGGGAAGTACATAAATAAACAACTGAAGGGGAATTTGGGAAGACTGTTGCTTCTCCTCCCCTTCGCACTTTTCCAGAGACCGTAACAACAAAAAAAAAGCCCCCCCCAAAAAAAAAGCTCCCTGCCACCCCCGCTGCAGCCAGCTCCTGCCATCCCTACCTGTTGCTTAAAGCGCAAAGATGGGGCCGACCGCATCGGTCCCAAAGAAACCAAAAGGGAAAGAGGACCATGGGGGGGGGGGGGGGGCACCCACGGCCCCTTCACCTGCCCTCCGGCTACCCCCCCACGGGGAACCACGGCGCGGCCCCGGGTGGAAACGGCGGCTGCCCCCGCACCCGTGTCCATCCGCCCCCCCGGGTCCCACCGAGGTCCCCCCCGAAAGTTTGGCGAGGAGGAGGGGGGGGGGGTGTCCCTTTTGCCTCCCCCCCCTTTTTGTCTCTCGCCCCGAGACAAAAGAAGCGCGGAGCTGAGCTGCGACTCACCTTGGGAGGGAGGGAGGGAAGGGGAGGCTGGAGAGACACCTTCCGCCTCAACCCTCCTCCTCCTCCTCCTTCCCACCCCCTCGCCCCCCCCCGGGCCGGGACGCGGGTGGGGGGAGAACCCGGCTGGGCCCCGCCGAGGGTCCCCTCCCCGGCGCCGAACAAAGGCGAAGGGAGAGCGGCCCCCCCAAAAAAAATCCGGGGGTCCTAACTTGTTGGTGCCCACCCAGCGTGGACAGCCCCGCGTTTTGGGAAAGGCAGTGGGAAAAGGGGTGATCTGCCCGGAGAAGGACCCCCACGTCGTGGGGGGGACACAGGACACGGCTCTGCCGCCCTTTGTGTGTGCTGGTTTTTCAAAGTCAGAAACCAGAGCGTGATCCTGGGATGTGCAGGTTTTTTTAGCAGAAGGAAAAACAGGATGGGAAGGGCACGCTATTTAGCCTTCAGTGTCCTGTCGACACCTCCTACAGCCCCTGCTCACCTCCGTCCCTTCCTATTTCCCTTCGGTTCGTGCTGATTTCGCGCTAGCAACCCAACTCGTCCTTCTTCCAGCTCCTTTCCCCCCTGCCCGTCTTCCCTAGTTTTGAGGCTCATGCAAACCGTTCCCTCCTACCCAAGGCTGTCAGCCTCAAAGTTGTCGTCTCCAAAACGTTTTATAACTCCCCACCCAGGATCAAACTTTTTTTATCCTCCTGCCCCAGAGAAGCTGCCCCCAGCTCTTCCATCACTGCATGTGATGGATGATGCTCTCATTGTTTTGCTACGTTCTGCTGTGATGTACTTTGCCGCCGGTTTTCATTTTAGGTTTCTGAGGTGAAATGCTAATACGTAACATAGTGTAACACCAGGTATGTGAAATGCCTCCTTATGGTCCTTCTTCTTTACCATTCCTTTCACCTTCTTCTGCCCTTCTGCATTGTGTGCTCTGGAGCAGCCATTGTAACACTTTTACAATTTCCTCCTAACTTATTTCCTACAGACTGTTCCTCCTCTCCCTCCATTTCTGACTTTTTCACCAATGCTAGATTTTTATTCTCTCCATCCACACTATTTCCATGGTTGTTTTATCCATCTTTCTTCTTCCACCTCCCCACTTTTGTTTTCTTAATCCTTTAGTTGCAGGGGGGGGGAAGAGGAACATTGACTGCACCATAGCCCTTGCATTACTGCCATCCGTATTTTCTCTGCTTTCCACATGCACTCTTTTAGTAATGCACATTGATTTCCAACCAAAATGCACTCTTCTGCTAATGTATATGCAGTTTTTCGCCGGGTCTCATTCCCTGATGACCCCAAATCTGGTGGAAGGCTGTGCATTGTGGCACAACCAGCAAACATCTTATAAAGTACTACTGTTGGCAGCATTTTCTGGAAAAGCACAAATTGTACGAGTAGCTCCTGGTTTTATGGGATTTTGGTTTTGGGAGACATCCAAGACATGTTGCCTAAAGGTATCGCTTGCTGAGAGTTTGTGAGGATGGTGACTTGCCCCATGGCCTGCTGGCTGAGTTGGAGTTTGTGGGGCAGGTAAATAGGATCACCCACATCCACTTCTCCTCCTGCCCTTGGAAGTTTGAGGCCAAAAGCGTCTAAAAAGAAAAAAATCATATGTTGTAATTCTCTAGTACAAACTGTATTTAAACAAGGTATGCCTCTACCTTATTACTTCATTATGAGTGATAAAGATTAACTAATTGTTGGACGAGAGGCCAGCAGTTGCCTAGGGTCCCATAATTTTTACCTGATTACATTCAACATACACAAACAGAAGACACTCACAGCTGATAATATGTAGCTGAAGAGGTGAGCGAGGATGAGAAAAATTAGAAAAATTTATCAAAAGGGCAAAAATATCAGAAACAGTTTGACAAAAGTTACTGTGTCTTATAGAAGAGTTTATCTGGTGGATTAAAGGCCATCTGCAGTCAAGACAATAAAATTAGGTTAAAATCCCTTCGTGGTTCATTGGCCAGGTAAAGGCAAGCATGAAACAGTAAAAAGGAATACATGAGAAGCAAGAAAAGGGGAGCAATTGATGACAATTAACATGAAATAGAAATCATATAGTGTAGAAAATTATTTGGAAAATCAAAAACATTACAGAAAAATTCACATCTAGAACGGATGGAATTCACATAATTTTACAGTAAGTGGGGAATGAAGCATCTCCTAATGATGCTCATAAGCCTGTCAGGAGACAGAGTAACATTTTTAGTGATACAAAACGTACAAATAACAATACCTGTGTTCTGTAAGTGGAGAGATAAATATTGCACACAGATCATGACCTGCTTTTTGGTCTTTGGGCAACACCTACCTCCAATAAACATTAAATCCTTAGCCCCAGATGCCTTGCACCCCAGCAACAGGAAATACTTGGCCCTTTATGTCACAGTGATGTTCAGTTTAATAAATCCTGGAACGTCATCAAAATTATGGGAATCTACTGCCAATGTCATGCCAATATGAAAAAAGGGCAAACAGAATGACCCAGATTACAATACTCCATTTTGCCTGACATTTGTCCCTTAAAAATAGTGGAAAGCCTGGCACAGGATTAAACTCAAGGAGAACTGAGGATGAGAATAATTATTCTAACGCAGCCCTCGTTCGTCTTTAATTCTTTTTTTTGCCTTTGTATTCAGGTTTCGCTGTGGCTGTAGGAGGGGTCCAAGTGCGGATCTACCAGCAGCTCCACGTGCTGACATCTAGTTTGAAGAAAGCCACAATAGTGAAGAAATTGCCCATACAGTACCAACGTTTAAACATTTCCAAATGGCAGCGACCTAGTCTCTTCTGGCTCCCAAATAACAGGGACAAGTAGCCTAAACTACATGTGTTTAGTTTTTAAATCCTTGATTCCCCCACTGCACAACTATATTCTTCTTAATTCTTTCAGTCTCAGATATCTGATCTCTTTCTGTCTCCGTATGACTTTTATTCTGCTTCCCAAGTCTCCTTGAGGAAAGGCTTTGGTGAAATTCACTCTAGACATAAATTCAGAACTTTTAAGCTCAGAGAAGTCATTAAAATATTATATAAAAGGTCAAACTGGACAGAGAATGTAATCTAGTTTCTCCTGCATTTATCCTGGTTGCCTGTATTCTTCTGAAGTCTAACTTCCAGAAAGGTTTTGCCATTTTGCTAAAACATTGTGTGATACACAGTCAACCACTTCCCTTAAGAACTAAGTCAGCTATCACCCTTGCTGTTAAAAAGAACAACAACAAAAGCTGTACTTCACTTTAAATCAAAATTTGTTTGGCTTTAGCTTCTAGTTACTTCTTTTAATTTATTTTATGTCTTGCCACCACATTAAATTAGCATACAGCTAATTTTATAAATGGGGGCCTGAAAGCAAGACTGGCTGCACAGGACAGGAAACCTTCCTGCAGAGATAATGCACTTACAGGATTGTTTTAATCTCTTTGAGGGATTACTTACATTAACTTGTTTAGGTTCCATTACATTTACTAAGAAAACACACAATTGCTTGAAGTTGACCAGCTGGGCGGGTTTTGGGGGTTGTGACACTCATGTACCATTTGGTTGCCACGCTAATGGCAACGGTCATTTTGAAGCACATGTCAGTGCCGTCGCGATGTGAAGACCGGCACCCCCAAAGCCCGGAATTCCGCGCGGATGCTGTAAGCACCTACTGTGCAGATCAACGCGAAGGGCAGCCCAGCCTGCAGCAGAGAGCTGGGGTGCTGATTATGCCTCGCTCCCATTCTGCACCCTACACGTGCCTTTTTGATTTCCTATGTAAGTTTTGTTATGCTGGAAATGGGGAGGTCCAAAAGCACATCACCAGCGGACTTCTCCAGACTAAAGAGCTGGTGGCCATTCACCTGCAGTTTTCAAGAGGCTGGATTTGAAGACCCACATGATCCCTTCTGATCTTTGTTCCTGGCTGTGTAGAACAAATTCAGACTATGCAAAGATCCACTAAACCACTACCACAGAGCGCCCCAGAAGAGGAGGACTGGTTTCAGTTCTTTCTATTTTAATAGATGCCGGAGGAGATGACAAACTTCAGGAGGGAACTCACAGGAAAGTTAGCGTACACCAGCTACAGTAACTGTCTTTGCTTTTACTGTGAGACAAGACTGCACAAAACGTTATTTGGTGGCGTTTGACCCCGCTTCCCTGAGAAGTGAACTACCACTCACCTTCCAAGAGCACCTGAAGGTTTTGACTTGATTATGAGCTTTTGGATGTTGCCATGTATAGGAAGATGGGCAATACAGCAGCAGGTCAGCAAAAGGTGGTCTTTTAGCAGAGAATTCAGGGCACCTTCTGGGTTTTGCTGTCCTAGCAGTTTTTTGCTTCTCCTTCTGTTTTATTCTTCTATACGCAGAGGCTGATTTCACCAATTACTCTCTTTTGTAGAGGTGTGAATCAAATCATTAGGTCAATCCACTCCTGTAAACTTAAAGACCAAGACAGACAAGCTTGCAAATGAAAGAATTGTTTTGACATGGATATGTTCTTGTCTAGAGACACATACTCAGCAAACTCATAGGCATATATTGGAAAAGTTTGCTTACCAAAAAACCAAACCAAACCAAAAACTGGTATTATTCCAAAAGGGTAGGAAAACATGAGCTTTCCAGTATTGCATTCTTTTGAACCACCTGAAGGTTGTTCACAACATCCGTACTCTAGAGAAAGAAGACACAACTTGTAATTGATTCTCAACCATGTGCATTTTCCTTATCTTCTCCCCTAAGCCAGAAAAAGGGTAGTGAAATCCTCTCTGATCTTCTTTTCTACCAAGTGTCCATCTTGATCAAGCCAAGGAAAGTCTTAGCCCAGAGACCCCATTAACATAACTTCTTTTTTTTTAGATATGTACACCAGAGCCTCTTTGTCACCTCCCTTTATATCTTCTTTTTTTTTTTTTTTTGGTCCTATTTAACCCACCCTTTTTATTTGGCAAATCAGTAACTCAACACAGACCTGGTTCTATTTTAACTGTTTCTGCCACTTTTCCCTCCAGAGCCCATGGTTCTTCTAACAGATCTTGGACAAGAAACCCTAGAGAAATAGATACTTCCCAAACAAATTCAAAGAAGGGTTTAGTTCAGTGCTATGTTCATATATGATGATTGCTATTGCAGTTGCTATTCCTCTCAAATGAGTATTTTTATTATGAATAATGAAAGCTCCATTGAAAGCTGAACAAATGAGCAGGCCTGTTTTATATTGTTCTTAATAGACAGGGGCAAAAAAGATTATGTTTCCATATTCTTGTTCCCATTTACTCTATATACAATTATGAGTACTACTCGAATAGAAGATTATTATAGTCAAAATAAGACTAAGTGTGGGGAGTTCCGGTTTCAGTCTTACTTTCTTCTTCCTTAAAGTGTTGAAACATTAACTTGGGCTTCTTCCTTCCTCAAAATTTTGACCTATTTGAGACATATTAATTCTAAATATAGCTACAAAAATGAGATACTGTGTAAAGATTACCTAACGTATGTATACCTTCAAAATTGTTAGAAAAATATGGCAGTTTGTCTTGAACATTTAAGACTAATGTTCTGAGTATATTGCTTGGTAATATCCATTCTTCTCACCTTCAGAGAACGTTCAAGTTATTTCTAGTTGCTTTTCAACTGATTTAATTAATTATCCTCCTCTCTGGCTTATATTGAAAACAACAGCTTTTCTAGTTTATCACTTCTTTTAAGAAATCACCCCACAGTACTGACAAAGGCGCTGGACTAGAATCATAGTCAATATGATCTCTTTGGTTCATAAACCTGCTTGAGCAGTCAGCTGAATATTCATGAAACACAGAGATTGTAAAATCCTTGTCTTAAATTCCCTCATATAGAGAATATACAGGACAACGCCAGGAAAAGGATTTGAGTCCTACTTACAATCTTGGCCTGGTTTAACAGGGCTTTGTGCACCTCGTTATCATATGAAACACCTGTTTGTACCTTAATAATATATGTTTGTGGCTTCAGAATATGACCGGATAGATAGACGGACAGATAATAGACAGGGGTTTTGCGGCTGGCCCAAAATCTAATCTGGGACTTCCCCACCTCCGCAGCCATAGGCAGTCCTCCGAAAACATGCACTTCTGCTTCATGTGGCATGGGTGCGGTTACACAGTCTGCAGCCCTCAAAAAAAAAAAAAAAAAAAAAAAAAAATCAGTCTACAACACAGCGCACGCTTCCCCTGCATGCACGAAGGGACGGGCGAAAGAACCAACGCAGGGAGAGCAAAGCTGCTCCCCTTCTCCTGGCTCTGGGCATCCCCAGGTGCCAGCAAGGACCAGGGCATGGGAGGCTCGTGCACGCAGCCGGCTCGGCTGTTACTGGGACAGCTGGGAAGCGCTGGATGAAGGAGGGAGCGAGCAAACAGCCGAGGAAAGGGAGGAGGAGGAAGGATGGACTTTTTTCCACCGTCCTGTCAGAGGCCACGCAAGCAGGCAAAACGTCCTCCGAGCACCAGGCTGCCAGGGCCACCACGGGGCTGCCCTGCAAATTCAGCCCCCGCCGGCACAACGGGGTGGTTTTTTCACTCTGAGCAATAACACGTTCGCCTGGCCACAGAGCCAGCAAGCCAGCCCAGCCTCTTCGCTTTGATTTTGGACTCTGTGAGTATTGACCTCCTGTACCTTTAGGTCTTATGAGTTTGACCCTTTTCACATGGAAATAGGTATGGCAAAAATGCGGACATATACCTGCCATTGTGAAGGACGATGGAATATAATTTGGTTTTGCAAGAAATATCAAGGTCACCCTAAGCACAGAAATACTATACCAGCTCTGGTAAAACCAGCATAGTAAATAAAGGCACGAGATAAACTAACTGTCTGGTTTTCCATTTGCCTGTGACCTCTATTACTGTTCTTTGTTCCTTTGCCTATAACCTCTATAATTGCCTTTTTGGTCCTTTGGGTCAATATGATTATCAGTCTCAACGCTGCCACTGCTCTCAAATTTTTCAAATGAAACCTCGTCTGGAACATTACAAGCCTATTCTCTTTGTGACTTATTCAAAAAAAAATCACACCTTTGACTAATACAGAATGCTTTCTCTCCGTAATAGATCCATATTCATAAAAGGGTAGCTACTCAGTCTTACCAATTTATTTTCCCTTTGTCACTCTTTACACAAAATAATTAACTCACCCTGCTAACATTTTTCAAAGCATACCCTTGTTTTAATAAGCACTTCTTAAAATACAAACTGTACGCTCAAAACCAGCATCCGAAGGGGTCTCAGTCTTGAATACGGTTACATGGCACGGATGAAAGACATGTGACAATGATGTCAGTCTGATAAAAGTTGAATTTATCTCTGTATTTAATGAGCAAGAAGATAGAATACATACAGGGTCTCAGTGAGATATTGCTTGTGCTCCCTCAAGAATGTTGAGGTGTATATTGGTCAGTATTGGTAAAACAGTAGATCATTTTCCTTAAACCCATGATTCCTAAGTAGGGATTCGATCCAGCTGTCAGTAGAATGACTGAAAAAATGTCATTGACACCAATATTGATAATGGCCTCCCCCATGCAAACCCAAACATAATATGCAATTAGTATATCAAGAAAAGCATGCTTTCTCCAGCCCCACTTTTGCAATCTCCCATGGAAGCAACTTCATGCATGTGTGTCCGACTACTGCATGAACGCTGTATTTTGAGAGCCCCAGTCAAGGCTATGGCAAGTTCCAAAGGCAACAGCTTGAAACATTAAAACTTAGCCCCAGCCTCTTTTTCTTTTCCCCATCTTTTCTCTGCCTGGTGTTATTTTTAAGAAAATGCATCAAATTAAAAAATAATAAAGCTCAAATAAGCTTATTCTCTTCAAATGTGGTGCTTCACACAATGCCAGAGGTGTCATGAAAGGAAAATGTCATCCATAATATGTGACTTTGGAGTCAGATTAGAGAGACCCATAATCTGTCAGTTACCTCTGCCTGTAAGGTCAAATTACAAATTCTGTATTTATTACACATAAATACACTATGTTTCCAGATTCTGCCTCCACAGGCACTGGGTAAATTATGGGGTCCATCAGTCAACAGCTATTTTATATTAGACTCCAACTACACGTACATAAATATTTTCAATAACACATTCACAGGGACAGCGATCCTTTTTTTTTAATTTTTTTTTTTTTTTTTACAAAGTGAAATAAAGCATGGGAGAGGGCAAAAAGAGGCTGCTTCCTCAGTGATGACAGGAAAAGCCTGGAGAAATCACCATATGCATAAAAAAAGGCAAATATTTACTAGATAAAAGCCAGGCAGAGGAGAAATTACTACCTAAAGGCTGCAGCTGGTTGTCTCTGCAGATTTAAAGGATCAGCTACCGAGACTGTAATTCTAAGAAAATCTCCTATTAATGGATAAAACTCAACTGTGCACTGTTCAGTGCAGGCTGGGCAGTGAGAAACAAGATATTCCTTAAGGAAAAGAAAAAAACTCTGGTTTCTCTAATTGCAGGCTACTAAATTTCCGTCACTGGAGCGATACGTAGCCACGTCCTGGTGGCAACTGGTGGCTCCTGCCACCAGTTCATTTCATAGGTCACCAACCCGCCATCAGATTGTAATGACTTCTGGCTATTTCTAACTGGGATTTAAATCAGTGACCTGAAGTAAAGACACTCATCCTATTACCAGCCTCCTGAGCCATGTAAATTCCAGCGAAGCTTTTTTTTTTTTTAAATTCTTAAGCTTACTTCACAGAGATATAAAAGTTCACAGAAGATCTCAGTTGAAGAACAGTCAGGCCCTAAACATTGATAGGAAGCCTCATTCCTCTTTTCTTTAATGAAAACTCTAGAAACCTCTGGTTTGCATTATTCATTCACTAAGGCACCTATGTACGCAATATGCATGTGAGAGCTGTTTCAGCTATTTATCAGCTTTAGTGATGGCTGAATATGCAGATTTTATATTCTAATACATATATCAGAAACACCTGGATACAGATACCAAAACCATTTGGAATATTTCTTGTGGTGGTTTGTTTCAAGTAGGCATACTGTACTGAAAAGGTCAGTTTAAAAGCACTGGACGGACTTCTGGGAAATTTCCTTTGTTCTTAAATCATCTACTGTTACATCAATAACACAGTCCATGAGGTTTGCACTTCTGTTGAAACAGATACTTTAAAAAAAAAAAAAAAAAAGCAATGTAACACAATTTCTCCCGTCTTCATTGAGAAACAGAAATTGGAAGTTCCACTCCAGAAGAAAAGTTTCTGCTAATTCAGAATATTAATTGCAGGGAAACCAAGGCATTTAAAAAAACCACTCACAGACAACTGCACATGAAAAGTTTAGGTCATCATATTTAATCACATAAAATTAACAAATAGCTGTGAAAAACTGAAATTCTCAGAAATTATGTCCATAGGTAACCACAATCAGAGGCTTCAGAGCAATTATTAACCTACTGTTGCTGAACTTCCAGCCACCATAGGATCACCAGACTATTTTTTTGACCTATTTTAGTTACAAAACATGTCTAGTTACATTGTTTGCTTCCTACATTTCTTTCTGAAAAATCACACAGACAACCTGTTTTATATACCCGGTACAAATCAAGTTATTGTCCTAATAATGAATTCTAAGAAAAATTAAAAATCTGAAGTTAAAATCAGCGCAGAAAGAGATACTTTCCTTGCTTTATCATGAAGGAAAGAATAACAAATGTTCTAATGTCATAACATTTTTAAATATTCAAGAGTAAAAAATATTATTGGTTTAAACTAATAATAAAAATATCTGATGAGGAAAATGTCCTTTGAAGTGGCCACAGACAACACGGCTTTCTAGATAGCAGAAACAGGAGACTTTTAACAGCATAAGACTAAACACCCAGTTAGATGACAGACAGCGAATAAGCTGTAGACAAAGTAGAACCTTAGCCAGGCCTGTGCTGATCTCCGCATATAAACCATTACATACACGCACACCAGATAGTCACAAAACATCGAAATAGTTTTGTATAAAGAGTTATCAGAATTTACAAGGCAGAGAAGCATTTAGACATAACTGTAACCCAAACAACTCAAACTTCTCAAATTATCTCCAAATTCAGAAAAAACAGAACTGCTAAGAGGGGACAAAAGAGTAGCATGAAGTGATGCTGTGATTAATTTGCCTTCACCAATTTTTTTTTTTTTAAAAGCTGCTGTAACTTTTAGGGGCCTCGAGGAGGGTCCCCACTGGGAGAAGCATTCTGAGGACAACAGATGAGAGAAATGGGATGTATCGGCAAACATCTGAAACCCGTCATGCCCATCCTTTTTGGCAGCCAAGCACATGGGCACCCCGAGCTCACACAACTTCTTCGCTCACAAGGAGAAGAGATGACCTTGGAGGAGGAGGAGGAACAACGGTGGCCGGTCACAGCTTCCAGCTGATGCTGTAGGATCTCCCCAGCCTGCAGGCTGGTCCCAGCACCCCTGCCTACCTTCGTGGTCGGCGTTCACAATAATTCGGTGGTGTGGGTGCACAGAACCGATCGGCTGGCAGAACCCGGGTATTATTGCAGATTGCTATAATGCTTCATTGTATTTGATTTTAAAAGGTAACGACTAGGATTCTTGGAGTCATGGGACTGTGACCTGCTCCTGTCTGGCAGAGGTACAACCACCTACAGCACTGGCTTAAATTATGCAATAGGATCTATTAAAAAGAAAAAAAAAAAAAATCAAGATTGCCCTTTCTAAACACTCCTGCACTTCCAAGCTTTAGCATGTACATCACCCTCTTTCCTAGTGACTCATGCAGCCCTAGCTGGAACTGTCGGGTGGCTTATATTACATCGTGCAAGTCCTCTGGGAGGCTCTTCTTGTATTAAATTATTCCTCAGTTTTCCAACCACTTGTGGAGAGAATTGTCTCAGCTTTTACTGACAAAAAATTACCTTTAAAATCAGAACATGCATGTATCAACAAGGCCTATTGAACAAAGTAGTGAAGTTCAGAAATGGAAGAGAATTATTTCAGAAGGGGAATACCTGAGCAGAAGTTGTTACTCCAGCTCCCGCCATAGGCATATTCCAAAGCAGATTTAAATCACTGGTGCCTTTTCCGCTTGGATTCAGTGCACTTTGCATCAAATTTTGTAAAACATTACTTCAGGTGTTCTCATTAGAAAAGTGTGGAAGATTAAAAACCAAGCTGAAACACCAAGGCATATTTTTACAGTCTTAGGGTGCATTGTGGATACTAAGGTAAAGCTGGTTAATTAACATGTGAGCCAGTCTTCATTTTCTCATCTCTGCTGATGCTATATAAGTAATTTCAGGGTCTCATGGTGCCTCAGCTAAAGTGCGGAATATAACAAATAGAGAAAAAAATTAAAAAAAAAAAAAAAAAGGCCTTTAGCTCTGCAGGAAGGACAAGGTAGAGCTGAGACGGGGATCACTCCTCGCTCCTCCTGAGCCTGCACAGCCTTCTTCAGGCAAAGCCACTCTCCCCGCCAGGAGCAGGGGATTAGGGTTTTTTATTCATAAATTATGCCATTTCGAAAAGCCACTGTCAACTCAAACCCAGCCTAAGACGACAGGGCTAGAATACAAAACTTCACTGCCTTGTGAGGTTTTTGTTGTCTTTCTTTCCGCTGCTGCCTTTGCTATCGAATCCAAAAGGTTTGGTTTGAGTTTGTGTGCGTTTGAGAAATTTGCCTTGTTTCACTTATTCAACAAGACTTCTATAACAGAACCAAAAGTAGTCTCTTTTCCTTCTTAATTAAGGGCAGCACGATTTTTTTTACTTCCCATGATAAGCAATCTGAATAGCTAAAACCCCTTTATTTTGGGAATGCAGTTTCTAGGACATACTTATATTCCACTGAACCATGACAAGAAACATTTTATCACAGCAAGTAATTTCTGTGATACCATCAGAGACAACATATTATCCAATTTAACACTTATTACTATAGAATAATATATTAATTTATCCTTTAATCTGAATGGCTACTTTATTAAAAAAAATTCTTTCCACAAAGGATCGAATTAAATCTAATACCTGCCATGACATTCAGTAAAATGGACAAAGCCTAAAGCAACTTATATCCTCTTTCATCTCCTATATTATTACATATGGCAGGAAACCTTAGAGTACAGCTTATCAGCTGTTAATCAGAACTCACCCTACAAGCATGGCGCTTTCAGAATTTTAAACATTTCCTATCTTCTATTTGTGCACATATTAGAGGAATTTATATTCCACCTATGCAGAAATTCTTATGAAATCCTATCCTCACAACTCGTAAACACTGGGTACATTAATTTGTTACAGAAAAATATTTGGGGCCAACTTTGAACTAGAGAGAGTGAGAGGAAAAGAAACACTGTTAGTGCGAGAGCTCTGAGGTGTCACTCAAAGATATGCAGGACGAGATAAATCAAGATCTTGAGCAAAAAGGCAAGAAATTCTCTGAGAGTAGCTATTTGAGGATCAGAGGAAAGGGATGTTTTGAAGTAAAAGAGGACTATGTTTATTCCTCTATGAAGTATAAAAATAATGGGCTTTGCTGGAGGAAGGGAGGTAATTTTCCAGCTTTGTAAGGCATGATTGATACATAATGCAATATCTTTATTAGAACACACCCCCCCCCCCCCATACATTAAGAAATCTTTTAAAAAACTAACCAGTTTAAATTTGGTATTAAGGCCACCAAACATCAAAAGCACAGAATCACCATCCTCAAATTTGAGAGACTTAGTCATGGCTATGACGCATCAAGACAGTCTCATTAACATCATTTTCACCACCGTATAAATATCAAGCAGAATTTTTACTTGTTTTCTTGGGTTGTTTTCTATGTGTTTCTTTCTACATTTGCACACTACTGTATCCTGCACATGGATCGGGGCAATCCCAAACACAGATACAGGCTGGGCGATGAGTGGATTGAGAGCAGCCCTGAGGAGAAGGACTTGGGGGTGTTGGTTGACAAGAAGCTCAACATGACCCGGCAATGTGCGCTCACAGCCCAGAACACCAACGGCATCCTGGGCTGCATCAAAAAAGGCATAACCAGCAGGTTGAGGGAGGGGAATCTGCCCCTCTGCTCCCCTCTGGTGAGACCCCACCTGGGGTGTTGGGGGTCCCAGAGCTGAACGCAATATCAGAAGGACATGGACCTGCTCAAGCAGGTCCAGAGGAGGGCCACAGAGATGGTCGGGGACTGGAGCACCTCTCCTATGAAGACAGGCTGAGAGAGTTGGGGTTGTTCAGCCTGGAGAAGAGAAGGCTCCAGGGAGACCCTATAGCAGCCTTCCCGTACCTAAAGGGGGCCTACAAGAAAGAGGGAGACTTTTCACTAGGGCTTGTAGTGACAGGACAAGGGGCAATGGTTTTAAACTGGAAGAGAGTAGATTTAGATTAGATGTAAGGAAGAAGTTCTTCACTGTGAGGGTGGTGAGGCACTGGAAGAGGCTGCCCCGAGAGGCTGTGGATGCCCCATCCCTGGCAGTGTTCAAGGCCAGGCTGGATGGGGCTTTGAGCAACCTGGTCTAGTGGAAGGTGTCCCTGCCCATGGCAGGGGGGTTGGAACTAGATGATCTTTAAGGTCCCTTCCAAGCCAAACTATTCTATGATTCTATGATATTTGAGTTTGAACAGTCAGGCATTAGGTGTCCCTGCCTTTACAGAGATAAGGACCAGACGCTTGGAACCACAGTGACAGAAATGCTAACATAAAAATGTGAAATTAGTAGCTTGTTCTGCAAGTGCTGAATTAATAGTTCCTTAATTTCAATTTACACAGTTGGCTTTGTTAAATGATTAGTGCCTTTAAACCTGAGAAACTAATTATGAGCATGGATGGCCAGATAAGAGTGAGATTAGATAGGACTTAATTAGTACTTTGTTGCTTTTTCTAGGTTTGACTGTCATATGAAATTTTTAATAAAAGAAAAAGCAGACTTACTTAAGCAGAAATCAAGAGGTAGAGTTAAAAGTCTTTTACAAAAAAAAAACCCAACACCAAAACCAACCACCAACCTCCCCCCCCAAAACCCAAACCAAAAAAAAAAGTTTTTTTGGTAATTTGTTACCTTCTTCATACCTAGAACTACCTTAGCCAAGCAGAATAAGAGGACCAAGAGATTTTAGAAACAACATTTTAGGGAAAGCTTCAAACAACTATTATTTAAGCTTGTCCTTACAGAGTTCAAACTATGTACTCCACATACATCTTACATGTTTTGGAATATATTTAGGGCACCTTTGCTGTGTTTAGTTTTATCACACAGAGAGATGCATGTGTAACACTGAGGGTCACACAGACCTTCCAAATATTTTCATTCAAAACTCCCTACAGTCACAGTAGCTTCACTACCTAAAGGATCACTCAATGGTGAAACAGTCTACACTCACAGATAATCTTTTGTTATCAAGGTGAAAGGTTAAAAAATTAAGTTTCTTGATTGCCTAGTTGATTAAATCAATATGTTCAGGATATCCCAGTTAGCAAAGGAAGAACTACATCTTCCCCATTACTCCATAGCCAAAAGACTGTTAAAGACCCTGTAAATGCATTTAAATCTGAAAAAGAAAGCACAACAAATCTTTGCTGCACTTTTGCTGATTAATAAGTATAAATGCCTTCTTCAGTGTCAAAAGTGAAATAAATTATACTTCTTGGTACAGCAAATCAAGAACTTTCTCCAACGACTAGGTCTTCCAGGAGACCATCACAGTAATGACCAGACACACAAAGCAAACAACAGGGATTAAAAGTAGGACGGTCCATTTTTTCCGGTTCAATTAGGCTAAAATGCGTTATGGGACACTGAAATCTGTTTCTAAAGTATCGGAAGACAAAGCGACAGTACAGCTTACCAACCACAGACCAGCCAGGTAATCTAACAGTCAGTTAGGACACGCTCTGCAGAAGCACTTTGGCACTAAACTCCATGATGGTGCAGGGGTAGCCATAACCCACGTTGGTCAAAGCCACCGACACAAGCTGCCTCCAGCAAGCTCTGAACCTTGTCCTTGTCCTGGAGGCTCAGCATGGCCAGTGGCTTTTCCTCTTTCCCATACTCTCCAGTGACACCAGCTTGGACAGAGAAGCCACCATTGACCTTGCAGGAGCTCCTGTCCTTGGCGGTTTCTTCTTCTTTCTCCCAGCCCAGACTTCAGCTTCATCACGCAGTCCTGGGACTCTGAAAGAGGTCTGTGAAGGTTTTAGCAACGTAGCCCCACCTGGTTGGGCAACACAGGCAACTAATGCCCCACTAAAATAACTTACCATAGCTACAAGTCTGAAGTCCATGGCAGATCTAGACCTTGCTTTTTAAAAGGAATGCATTCTAACAAAACTACATTTTAGATACCCAGTGTATTTTAGCTAACACCTCCTTTCCCTCCAGATTTTATGTATTTTTAATGAAAGTCTAATTACCATCCAAATACAGTTTGAAGCAATGCATAAGGAAAAATAAACATAATTTAGAAATTCAGAAAATATTAGTTAATTATTTTTCTGGCAAGATAGAAGTGTATAAATTAAGAATCTGTGTAAATATATGTTAAATTACTTAAATATATACAGACATAGTACGTACATAATCCCCATGGTTAGCAAAAGGAAATACTGAATTACACCAGCCAATGAGAATCAACCTTTTTTAAGAAAAATACTTAGGAAGCACAAATGCAAAACAAGATGAAAATCAATTATTTAAATCAAGGTTTCCAACTTGACAATTTAAATCATGATTAAAATTGGCAATTTAAATGGCTTTGATCTAAATCAATCCCCCTGATTTGAAACCAGTCCATTTTGTTTGTCATCGTTATTGTTCTCAGAGCACCCTGATGAAAAAATTATTTGTAAATGTGCACATGTGGATATTTCTTTATGAATACACTTTGTTCTACATGTTTGTAATTCATTTATGACATGAAGAGCACTAACTACACCTTAGCATACCTATGACACAACTCTATTTACCAAGAAATATTATTAAATGTGAATTTTATTTTGCAAGTGATAATATTTCCAATTCTTCCATAATATTAGCATTACAGGACAACATAGAATTAACCGAGTTTCAGATCGCCAACAGACCTGCCAGTCACAAACGGAGCCACAGAAGCTTTAGACCTGCCACTTGGCACCCAGCATCCTTCAGAGAAGACTACAAAAAGCACATCTGATCTGCAAGGCCACAGGACACCAGGTCCTACGTTGAGTGCTCAGGTCACCCAGAGCAGCACAAGCACAACTCCCAAACACCTCCACAGCCCATTTCACCACCTGGAGATGGTTGTAGGCAAAGGGCTCTTTGGACTTGCCTGTTTAACCTGCCTTCCTGAAGATGTGTCATACAGGTGTCTTCATTTATTCATCCATCCGTCCGTCCATCCAAAAGTTGTAAAAAGGGAAGCTCACATCCCCAAAACACTAGATTCCTACAGACTTTGCTAAAGGGAGATGCCCAGGAGAAAGGATAGAAGCCCAGGCATCACCTTAAATGAGCTCCTGAGGGGTTGGGGGGGGTCCCAGAGGGGGCTGGGTGGGGGAACACAGTTAGTGCTCTCCAGACCCTGCCAAATAGGTTGCAGCAGGGAGTAATGTACCAATTAAGACATCAGAATCCACCCAATGGATCTCTCCTGAGACAGGGATCTGTAGAAACTAGGTTCCGTTGGCTCACACAATGATTTGCTGACATCCTCACCTCATTAAAACCTCAGCCTTTGTCTCTAATGCTGCCTGTGGATAACGAGCCACCCAGATTGCTTACTCTGCCCAAATTAAACAAAGATACAATTCTCCATCTCAACTAGGCTGTTAAAGCCTTCCTCCTACCTCTTTCTCAATTATTGCCAGAAGACTCCAGTTTCTTGTCAGTAACCAGCAATAATTCTGCTTTACTCTCCAGGCTATGCTTTAACAGTACTGGTTTTTTCCTAAACTTCTCTTCCTGAAGTTCACATCACCTTGGCTCCCAACCGCTGCGGTAGCTTTCCCCCCCTTCTTCCCACACATCCAGACTTTGTGATCCAATGACCATTTTCGTGGCCCATGGGCTTGACCACGATAACGTGATCTGTGCTCTTGTCCCCTGGCCCTCCTTCACAAACAAGCCCATGTCAGGGTTCCTTTCCAGTATCACCACACACTTATCCAGTATCTTATTATTCCCACGCAGCAGCAATGACTCGGCTATGATCACCTCATGATCCCAGCTTCTTAACTGTTTGCTTGTTGTGTTTTGTGTTTTCTCTCATCGTGCGAAATACTTTGGAAGAGGTCCCTGTTCACGGGTGCAAATATATGTGTGTTCTCTTCCAAATCCCTTGTTAATGCCTGCCTTCATCTGCGATACCTGCAAAGAGCAAAAGAGCAGCTAGCTCGGGCTGGATCAGTGAGGCCAAACCGAATGGCAATAATACTTTGTTTTCTGCTCATGTCCATGGCTGCTTTTCTGTTCTACATTCAAACTATAAACAACCTGAAGTGGGTCTTCTTTTTTTGTCCTGTACTTACAGTGCACCAAGGACATGAGCTGCTGATCTATGATTAAGGGCATCAACAACTACATAACAACAATAATAATGTAATAGAAGAGGAGAAGACACTATGATTTCATTTCTGTCTAAGCCTGGAACAATTTGTTAATGGAATTAGGAAGCCTCTTCTATGTAATTATCAGTGAGTACGTCAGCCAAGTCTAACTCACAGTGCATATCTTTCACTGTGATAATACAGTATTTTAGAACTACATGAAATACACCATTTAGATAAGCTGAGCTGGAATTTATGACCCTCCATTTGCAGCCAGGTCCAGAGGACTAGTGTGCATTTTCAGTTCAAGATAGGGAAGCAAAGGACTGTTTATAAGGCTTCATGTCCAAGTTCTTAAAAGTGAGGAGAGAGCTCAAGCAAAGATATTTTCACACTTTCCCCCCCTCACCCCTAAAGCTGATCCAAGAGAACAAAACCAAAGATTTCTAAAATACCCCGGTTTCCTCCTTTTTCTGAAGGAGAATGTAAATGTTTGTTCTTATTCTGTTCCATGGCTCTCCTTTCTAGAAAGATCATACATATTTATTTTATTAAAAATCCCTCACACATGGTGAAACAACTACATTTCAGTATGTCTGCTTTTACCCATAGCTCATCTTTCACAGCACGAGAAGCTGATCCAAAGGAAAGCAGCATAACAAGATTTTCCAAATTATGTTGAGTCTTGGTCAAAGTCTGCAGGAAGACCAGGGATTAACCTGAAGATGCCCATTTCCAATCTCCTGTTTTATCCACTGTACCACTCACTTCCCTACAGCTAGAGCTAGAACTATACATGTTCTTTCATTAGAAAATAGTAATGTTGCTTCCTTATTATAGAAAAAAATTATTTTCTGGAACAACTGAATGTTTACAGAAAATATGTCCCTCCCTGGAAATTAAGCCCTAAAGTTATGTACAATCAGAGCACACAAGTACTTATATGTGAACATGGCCTGCCTCACATAACATTAAATTGTTTTGCCTTTCTCGGTACCCTGAGTAAATCTGAATCAATGACATCGCAGGAGGATTTCCAAATCATACCAGTCCCTAGCATAAATTCTCCCGAGTCTGAAGACATCTGAATTTGTTTCTAGAGAAGTAAATTCCAGGTGTTCGGCTCTGGAGAAATGCCCAGATTCTCCTTTAAACTGCCATTCCCTTTGCCACTCACCAGGTCCCCCACCATCCTGCGTAACCCGCTGTGGTCAGCACACGGGTCACTTCGCGTCGGGTCCGTATACCCTCATTAGCAACCATCCCACTGCGACAGCAATTACAACTTCAGCAGGTCCGGGGGTCCCGGAAAGATTCGGATGTTTGCTTCACTTTCTTGAGAGGGGCAAACCATGAGCTGCAGGCGGTCGCAAACTTCAGGCAGGCTGCTAAGGCAAAAAGTCACTCTGTGATGTTTTCCCTGGCACACGAAGAGTTGGTCCATTTGGAAGAGGTGGGTGGGCTTTAACCTGAGGGTACAGGTTTCAGTGCGCTGTGCTGAGATCACGCAGAGAGATCTTGTCTGGCTTCATAGCAATCCCACTCATTCAAAACAGTCAACCTGAGCAACAGCCTTTTAAATGATTCAGTTAGATACCAGCTGTTTTCATTTAGCTTTCAGCCACTCAGTCACAGTATGAACCCAGCTTGGTGCTATTTTTGAGGCAGACAATGTGCAGAGATATACCCTCATCTGAGAGCCTTGGACTAAGCTCAGGATGATAACATAGCATGGGTACATCTTGGATACATTTTAAATTAGATTTCTTTTCATTCTACTGCCACGCATTAGGCAATGTGCCTTTTGCAAGGGAAGGCGATGAATGCTGAAACAGAAGAAAAAGGGGGTCTGGGAAGCAGGAAAGACATAATGTTCTGGGTCCACTGAATGGGCATGTACATCTCTAACACAGTATAAGCAAAGCTCGTCCTGAAGAAGATTAGGGTGACATTCGGGAAGAAGTGAGGTCAGAGAAAGGAATGTAAACTGGAGAGTGGGGAGGGAAGCCCGGGAAGAAACCGAGTGAATTACTGGGAGAGCAAAAGAGGAAAGATAAGAAGGGAAAGGCAAATGTTTTCCCTTTGCTTCCAGGTCTACGTTACAAGACCACTGCCAACACAACAAAGCCAGTATAACACACATTTTATCTAGTATTTTGCTGGCATAACAGTGCCAAGCAGGACTCAAAGCTCACACCTCCCCTGGCTGATGCCAGGTCTGAGTTTCTACTTCTACCCAATCCCCATCATTTTGAAAGACCCGTATGGGCCCCTTGCAACCGACCTGCCAGTCTTGCTCCTATTTCTGTAAGCCCTATTCCTCCTCCTGGTCGAGCAAGCTGATGCTGCTTAGGATAAGGACGGGACACAGAGGGGTGCACGAAGAGACCGGTCAGCATTTGTTAGCTGTCAACAAATGGCATCAAGGCCAGGTTACGGACAGCTAACCTCCTCTGTCGCAAACCAACAAACATCCCCCCATCAGCAGCCACCGTTACGTTGTCCTTTGTTTCAGATAAACTCACTTAAAAGGGAAGATGTAACAGGAGCCACGTGGAGTTTGGGGATGCTCTTCTGCCACGCGGGAGAATTAAGCTTTGCTTGCAAAAAAACACCGAGGAGCTAGTACAGGGGGAGAAAGGCTACTAGGAGTTAGTGTATCGGTAGGAAAAAAGGCATAGGAAGTGACTCAGGATAGTATAATCCAGCCAGAGATGTAGTATTAGGAAATGTTGCATAGCCGTGCCTGTGAGTTATGCCTAAATCACATTCCACGGGATTTAATTCTGTTGGTGGTCTATAAATTGGTTACTACAGGTTCAGTAAATGTTACTCCTTGCCTTGAGATGTTTATGTACAACGCACAAAATGGAGCAGTCACTGGCCGGGTAATTACTAAGTCCTGAATAAGTCACCTTTTGTGCCACGGCATACCCATCTTGGAGACAACCACATTTATTTTCCTCATGTTGGTGACAAAAATCATAGCTGACTTTAGAGCTCGTTCGAGGACCTGGAGAGGAGAGGTTGACATGGCAAGAGGTGGATAATAATTTTTGAACTCTGGCGTATCAAGACAATCACAACATGTGCAGACACAGGAGGTCACATTATTATACCTTGTTAATGTCTTCAAAGCTTTTCAGAGACCTTTATGGCGTTATTCTACACGAAAAATTAACCCTAATACATACATTCAAAAACTAGATCCAACACACAGAACAAAGAACCCTTGGGAAGAGGGTTAAGCTCTAATCTGCTACTTTTTTCCGCTTTCCTGTGGAAGCAGAGGTGGCAGAGGAGAGGCCGGCCAGCGTGAAGGCTCTGCACCCGTATGGCTGCTACTGCGTCGTCTATCGTGTCAGCGTATGTCACGACAGCTAACGGGGAGGCTGGGGAGGCCTCTAGCTCAATCCTCTGCTTTCTGCTTAGTCAAGCCGATCCTGCTGGAATCGGCAGTACAAGGCTTGCAAATGTGCTCAGCATTGCAGACTCCCGGGGAGCCCTACTTTGGTGTTGGGAAAGAAAGAAAATACAATACGGTCTGTGCAGGCGCTCACATCGCACGCTGCTTTACAAGGAAGGGAAGGAAATGAAATGATACACAGGGGAGGCAGACCTGATTACTGAAAATTATATATACACTCTTGAGGTGAACAGTCTTCATCTAATTTGCAGGTAAATTAATGATTTACAAAGAAGCACAGTCTATTAAAAATAAATTTTAGCGACAGACATATGTGGCCTGTTACGGTGATTTTTCATTTAAATCTAGTTCAAGTCTTTTCTGTACCTCTGTGCACTATGAGATGCGCTGATGGAGAAATGGCAAAGAGCTATAAAAATGAGAGGTTTAGCAAAAGATGAAGAAGAGACAAAATTGTCACAGTGCAAGAATGGACAAAATTATCTCCACCAAAGTTAAAATAGAAAATAGAAACTTGATTTTTTCACACGGCGCACAAACGAATTCACTCAGCATTACCTCAAGATGTTGCGGAGGCCACAAGCAAGAAGGGGATGCCGTGGAGGATAGTATAAACGAGTGCGGGATCCACTGGTGACAATGACCACGCGTGGCTGTGAAAGTCTCTAAAATGCTGATTACCGGAGTGAAGGCACAGCAGGAAAGGAGCAATTTTGCTTTGCCTTGTTTGCTCCAGCACGGTCGCAGCTTCCAGGAGCGGGGTTGGGGCCTCTCACGCCAGCTGGGGCAGCGGGAGAAAAAGCCAGCTACAGCAATCCTGAGTCAGAGATTTCACCGTGCTGTGGAAATGCACTTCTTTATAGGCACCCGCCACGCTGGCCCACCTCCAGGAGAGGATCCGGTGTTAGGCAAACCTACGGCCAGACACCAGTTGCGATTCCTAAAATCTAGTTTTCTTTTACATATATCTTCATTAGAAAATCTTTGCAATAAATTTGTTAGTTTTCAGGTTTGCTAAAAAGGACTACTACTTTTCCTGCCCAAACAGTCATATTAGAAATATGGTCTGTTTAAAAAAAAAAAAAGTACATTTGGCGATATAGGCTTGTGCGGCTTAGTTCTGGGTACTTCCTCTAGCGAGAGACTTTGCCTTGCTCCGTATCGCGGGCAGCAAGGAACCCACAAGTATTTCCCATTTATGTACCTATGCCCATACGTAACGTTGTGCGAATATATATCTATTTTCGCCTGACTTCCACTTAGCTATCTGGAGGCAAACAACCTGCGCGTCACCCAAAGAGACCCCCCCAGAGAAACAACCCGTTTGGCAACCCAGGACTTTTATTATAACCGAGACCAAACCCAACGCGCTCAGGAAACCATAAAACCCCTCGAGTTAACTGTAGCCAACGGCAAAAAGCCCGGCAGCCCCCAAAGCCAGCGGCTGCAGTCTGATGGTGTCACCCATCCCCATCACCACCCCCTCTCCCAGTTTGACCAGTGCTCAGTCCCCACGGCACATTTATGGATAAGCACAGCACCTGGGCACGGCAAGGAGGGAGGGTTTGGGTGCACAGGGGGGTCCCCCCCACACCACCCGGGGTGTTTCACGGGGGGGGGGATACCCCGAGTCCCCATCCATCTGCTTCGTAAATGGCCTTGGAAAAAACAAGGAGAGGGACGGCGAAGGGGCTAACTGGGAAAACTCCCGGGGCCAAGGGGAGGGGGGGTCTAGGGGCGCGGAGCTGCCGCCGGGGGATTTTTTGGGATGGTAAATAAAAGGGGAGGAATTCGTGGGGATGAGGCGAGGGCGACCATTAACCTCCCGGGCGGGTGGCTTTGGGAAAAGAGCCGGTGCGACGCCTCTTTTCGTTTGCAGCTCCTTTTTTTTTTTTCATGGAAAAAGAGTTTCTGGCTGGCAGCCAGCTGTAAATTAACAGCTAAGTGAAACCATTATGTCGGTGGGCTGCTTTAATCGGTTTACAAAAAAAAACCAAAAAACCCACCGTCTAAGGGACGATGCATATCCGTAGGCAGGAGGGGACCCGGGAAATCGAAAACCCGGGGGGGCTGGGGGGGGTCACCGGCCTTGAGCCCCCACCCCCCGGACCCCAGTGGCCGCTAATGTAAACGCTCTGCATTAGAAAGACTTCATTACAGGTGTCCCGAGAAACTTATTTTGGCTGGGGGGCGGTTCGGCCGCCCCTCCCGGTGGGGGGGGGGGGGGCTGAAGGCACCGCTGCCGGGGGGGCGACAAAAACGCACCCGGAGGGGACCGGGGACGAAGCAATGATGACAAGAGCAGCCCAGTGTTAGGGTTCAGTTCCAGCTGATTTTATTTCCTTCCCGAAGAAAAAAACCAAAACAAAACCAAAAAAAAAAAAAAAACCAAAACAAAACAAAAAAACCCAAAACAAAACAAAAAAAAAGAGAGGTTATTTACAGAAGGTATATCAACAATCTGACAGGCAGTGAACTTGACATGGTTAGCTGGCATGATCTTTTTTTTTTTTTTTCCTCCTTTCCCAACGTTGCATTGTGGGTGATCGTTAGACAAAAAAAAAAAAAAAAAAAAAATTCTACACAGCATATTGCACAGGATGGATGACCAAAAAAATAACAAAAAGAACAAAAAAAGTTAAACCCTTAACGGAACCACCTCATTAGGCAGACGTCCTAGTGCCTGTCATGTTATATTAACATACATAAACACACAATCTTCTTTTTTGCTTATTATAATACAGACTTAAATGTACAAAGATGTTTTCACTTTCTTCATCTTAAACACAACAGCTATAAACCTGAATACATATGCTATCATCATGCCATAAGAGACTAAAACAATTATATTTAGCGACAAGTAGAAAGGATTAAATAGTCAAATACAAGAATGAAAAACGCAGTACATAGTGTCGCGAACTCAAACCGGCATTTAGATAGATCCAGTGGTTTAAACGGCACGTTTTTGCTTCTAAAAAAAGTGCAAAAAGATGTGGTTTACAAGTTAAAGGTACAGGATCCCTTCTGTGTAAATGCACCAGTCGCTTTACTTCATTTCGGGACAGGTTTCTCCCCAAAACGGTAGCATACAGTGTATACGCCTCAGTCTTCCCCTTCCCCTCGGGCCCCCCCCGGCCCCTGCCGCCCCCTCCCCCGGCGAGGCGGGGGGTGCGGAGCGGGCGCTGGCGGCGAGGGATGCTGTCACTTTAAGATGCCTGCAGATTGGAGTGTAAACATGGACAAAATAGGGGCTGATTCGTGGGTGGGTGAGAGTGTGAGTGAGCGTGAGAGCGCGCACACGCGTGGGAGATACTAACCAGCGGCCCTGCTGTTAAAATCAGGAAATCCAAACAGCGATTTACACCGATTTACACCCCCTTTATATATTTTTTACAAAAATACACTGAGAAAATAATCAAACGTTTTCATCTCTCTTCTCTTTTTGTTTTTAAAAGTGTCAAAAGTCTACATTTAAATATAAAAAATTAAAAGTTAAAACTCTAGCCCTTCAGTGAAGGAGACATAAAAATGGTGCGGGTAACAACGAGAACTACCAAAAAAGGACAAAGGAATACAAGTCAAAAATGTTTGGCCAGTATAAATACGTCCACTTATAAAATGGCATCCGATTACATTTACAAGGAAAAAAAACCAAAAAAACCCAATACGAGGATGGAGCATCGGTGAGAAAAAACAGTCTTTTCATTTACAGCTATAAGGAACAAACACATACATACTCTGAGAAAAAATTTGGTCCTGAATTTTCTTTTTTTAAAGTCCAGCACAGATTTGAGTTGCGTTTGAATCCTTTAAAGAGTTAAGAATGAAAAAAAGCTGGTGATATTTTTTGTAGGAATCAAACATAGCGCCATCTATCTGCTTTTATATTATCCTAACACTATTTTTTTTAAACTGTTCAACAGTCTTACAGAAATCTTAAAAAGATAGACAGGATAACATGCTATATTAAACCCCACCAGTGAAATAATCCAACACCATCACGATTCTGAGTAAGAAGAAAAAAACTACTTTTTTTTTTTTTTTTTTTTTTTTAGTATTTTCGGGTTTTTTTTGCAAAAGCCATTGCCCTCCATTTCCCCTGTACCACATCATGACAGAAACTGTTCCCATTCCGTCTCTGTTGCAAAAAGAAGTTTTCAGCGTTCTTGAAGTTTCGGCCTTATTTTTTTTCTCTACATATGACATAAGGTGACTGAGAAAAGCGCTGCCGCCACCTCATCTGTACGTGCAAATCCGTTTCAGTTTATTATTATCTTCCCCCCACCGTATTTCCAAGACAGCTCTCAAGTGTAAGTCTGGCTCTTCTCCTCTTAACTAGGATCTCAGTCCAGCTCCATCCGCCTCCTCCTCCTCCTCCCATCATCGTCGCCTCCTCTCACCGCAGAAGAAACCGGGACGGGATTCCTCCCCCCAAAACGTGAACCTTGCAAGGGCTTGGGTGGATAATTTTTTTTTTTCCTGTTTGGTTGGTTTTTTTCCTCCTTTTTTTTTTTTTTCTCCAAGCAGTTCTGATCGCTCTTTCACACGAAAAGGGCGAATGCTCAAGACATCCAGTGCGCTCAGCACAAGGCATCGCTCCCCCTCCTCTTGAGTCGTACAAAGTGGGCAATAACAAAGAACCCAGAGGTGTGTGTGCGGTCCCCCCCCCCGCTCCTTCCCCCCTCCTGTCTCTCTTTTCGGGAAAAGAAAAAGGGAAAAGGAAAAAGCCAGCGTTTCGCTCCCGCCAGTCTCTGAAAAAGCAAACGTTCAGGCTCGTCTCTGGGCTGGGGGGGGGTGCGGGTCCGTCTCCAGCCGGAGGAAGGGGGGGGGCTGCTGGCCCCTCTGCAAGGAGAGGGCGATCCCGCTCCCGCCGCCGCTCTCCCCGAGCGCAAGAAGCAGTCTCACCGGCCCCTTTCCAGCAAAGAAAAAAAGAAAAAAAAAAAAAGACACCACCCCCCCCTCCCCAAAACCCCAACCCAAACCCAGAAAGAAAAGCGCCCGGGCGGGGGGGGGGACGGGACGGACGAGTCCTGCCGCGTCTCTGTGCCTCCTCCAGCGGGGCCCGGCTCTCGCCTCAGTAAGTGAAGACCAGGTTGGAAATGCTGGACTCCAGCCAGTCCCCCGAGATCATCTCACTTACCTCCGGCGTGCAGTAGTCCGGGAACTCGAAGTGCGAGCCCGAGCCGGGCTCGAAGTTAAAATCCAGGTCCCGGTCGAGAACCGAGGAGCTGAAGCTACCCAGGGACATGCTCTCAAAGCCGGGGCTGGGGTTGAGGTCCAAGAGGTCGTCCTCGAACTCGTCGTCCGACGAAGAGGAGCCGGAGGAGGAAGAGGAGGAGGAGTGGGAGGACGCGGAGGAGGAATGCGCCGTCGAGGGGGCCGGCGAGGAGGCGCGCAGGCTGGTGTAACTGCGGTGATCCGAGGGCGAACCCGAACCGGAGCCGGAGGGCGAAGGGCAGGCGGCCCCGCCGCCGCAGTCCCCGTCGGGCCGGCCCGCCCCGCCGCCGCCGCCGCCGCCCCCCTCCTCGTACAGGCTCAAGGGGTCGCCGGCCTCCGCCGAGCTGCTCAGCGTGGGGCTGCCGGGCACCGCGCCCCCGCCGCCGGGGGAAGCGGAGGAGGAGGAGGCGGCGGCGGCGGCCGCCTGCCCGCTCCCGAAGATGTAAACCCGCTTCAGCTTCTTCTCGGCCAGCGCCTTGCCGGGACCCGAGGGAGCGCCCGCCGCCCCCCGGGGCTTGTACAGCGCCTGGTGCTCGGGCGGCAGCAGCGCGGCCGGCGGTTCCCCGGGGAAGGGGGCGGCCTTGCCGCCCCCCGCCGCCCCCGCCGCCGCCTTGCCGTGGGGTTTGCCGCCCGCACCGCCGCCGCCGGCCGCGGGGGAGGGCTTGGAGGAGCCGCCGCCGCCGCCGCCGCCCTTCTTCGGGGCGGGCTTGGCGGGGGCCGCGGAGCCGGCGGGGCCGCCCCCGCCCCCGGCGCCCTTGTCCGCCTTGTCGGCGGGTTTGGCGGAGCTGTTGTTGCCCGACTTCACCTTCTTCCTGGGCCGGTACTTGTAGTCGGGGTAGTCCGCCATGTGCTTGAGGCGCAGCCGCTCCGCCTCCCGGATGAAGGGGATCTTGTCGCTGTCCTTGAGCAGCTTCCAGCGCTTGCCCAGGCGCTTGGAGATCTCGGCGTTGTGCATGTCGGGGGACTGCTCCATGATCTTCCGCCGCTCGATCTGCGACCACACCATGAAGGCGTTCATGGGCCGCTTGATGTGCCCGCTGGGCGTCTTGCACCAGCTCGGGTCGTCCGCCTTACCCCCCGTCGAGGCGGTGGAACCCGGCGTCGGGGAGGAGGCGATGCCCAGCTCGATGCCGGCCCCGGAGTCGGAGGTCTCGGCGGCCAGCAGCGCCTCCGTGTTCTCCGCCGTGTTGGTCTGCTGCACCATCGCGGCGGGGGGGGGCGGCTCGCCGGGGCTCAGCGCCGCTCCGGCGCGGGGCAGGCAGCGCAACTTCTTCTTCTTCTTCTTCTTCTTCTCACAGCGGCACCGGGGTCGCGCAGCCCCCCGCGGCCGCGCCCCCGCTCCCCGCACCGCTCGTACTTCCACACCGGCGCCTCGTCCCCGGCGGCGCGGTCCTCTCCCCCTCCAGGCGGCGGCGGCGGCGGGGCCGCCGGCGGTCAGACGGAGTTTCTGCAAAAGCAGCGCCGCGAGCCGCCCGTCCAAGTTTGGCTTTTGGGGTTTTTTTTTTGTGTTTTTTTTTTGTTTTCCTCTCGGGGCGTTTTGGGCTGGTTTGGTTGGTTGTCTTTCTTTTTTTTTTTTTTTCTTTTTTTTTTTTTTGGAGGGGCGGGGGGGTGTCGGTCTGCTTTTTTTCCTCACCACCACCTCGGGTCTCCCCCCTCCCCGAAGCAGCTGGTCCAGTTCACAAGTGCTTTCCGCCTGCCTCCGGCGTTTCAGGAGAGTCTCTCAGCGCTGGGCACGGCCGCGGGGGACCGGGGAGACGAGGGGGGGGGGGGCAGGCGGCGCGCCCCCCAAACCCCGAAAACCCCGGCTCCAGGACTCGCGGTGGCGGGGTCGGCGGCCAGGAGTTTGTGCAGGTAGGATTTGGCAGTTGCGAGGTACCGAGCGAAAAGAAAACCCCTCGGAAGGGGGGGAAAAAAAAAAGGGGGGGAAAAAGGAAAAAGAAAGAAAAAATAATAATAATGATGGAAAAAAATCCCCGGGAAAAAAAAAAAAAAAAAAAAGAAAAGCGCTCGTGCATGAACGAGTGTGTACGTCCCCGGCAGGAAGAGCGGCGAGCCGGCCGCCCAGCCCCGTCCTCCTCCTCCTCGGCCGCCGGTCCTGCCGCTGCCGCCGCCGCTCCGCGCCCGCGGAGCCCCGCGGAGCGCGCGCCGCCGCCGCCGCCCCCCCCCCCGGCCGCCCCGGCGCCGGGCGCTGCCCCCCGCCCGCCGCGCTCCGCCGGCTGCAGCTGAGAGCGGACCCCGCGCCCGCCCCGCGCCCCTTTTATCCTTTCGCCGACCCGCCCGGCGACCAATGGGACGCTGTATCCAACGCCTCCGCGGTGCCAAGCCCCTCCCACCGGGCCGCGATTGGCGGCCGCCTCGGCGCCGGTAATAATCGCCGCGTGCAATGAGAAGCGCCCGCGCTGACCTCATTCCCGGCGGCGGGGCGAACTTTTTTTTTTAAAAGGGGCAGCGAGGGGCAGGCCCCGCGCGCCGCCCCGCGCCCCGCCGCGCACGTGCCCGCGCAGGCACCCCACCCCCACCCCACCCCCACCCCCTCACCGCGCTCCTCCCTCCCTGCCGGGGAAAAAATGAGGAAATCGGCAAAAATCATCGTCACACAAATCATTTAAAAAAAAAAAAAAAGGAGGGGGGGGCGCGGCGGGGACACCTGCCGGCACAAAAGGGACGGAGTGTGACGGAAGGGGGGCGTCAGCACTCGAGAAGCGTTTTGCCGTCACGCACGACCCGCGTCCCCCAAGCAGTTGGAGGTGAGCGGCGCCGCGGGGGCACCCCGAGAGAATTCGGGGATTTGGTGTTTCATCTCATTTTCCACACCCTCCCCCCCCCTCCGCCCTGCTGTGAGCGATAGTGAAGAAAAACGGAGCGGCCCCTGAAGGCCTCCGCGGCATCAGACCTCCCCCCCCCGCCCAAACCCATAATACTCAGGTAAAAGGGGATGGTAAGGCCATAAAAAAAAAAAAAAAAAAAGAAAAAAACCAGTGTTACTGCCCGAAGATTCCTCACCTCATTCAATCAGGCCAGGGACCGAAAAGGCTGTTGGACAAAACAGCTGTGAAAATTTTTGTTCCACACACCACCAGTTAAAAACACTTTTTAAATCAGGAAGAAAAAAAAAAGGTTGGAAACAGCTGAAATGTCTAAAAAAGAGGTCTAAAAATAAGTTACACGTTTTTGCAAGAAAACTTATGGTCGGATCCTTTAGCAGGGTTTGAGAACAAGCTTTGAATATTAAGATCCCACACTGGGCTCAAACTATTACACTCAAGTGCTGAGAAAAAAAAACCTGAATTCCCACTATCTCCCTAGGCAGGGCACCTCCGTTACTGGGAGTGTTTACAAAGATACAACCTAAATTATTGCTCTGCTTGCAAAAATAATAGATTGTTTCCTCTGGTCAGCTTTGGGATAAAATACTGCTTTCTGCTAGGTTGACGACACCCGGTGACATCAGTGGAGTTTCTCACCTTTCACACTTTGTGAGAAGTAAATCACTCACTGTTTTTTCCCCCCCACAACCCCAAAGCTAACATCAAATCTGTTATACCACCAGCATGGATGGAAACGGAGGCTGGCAGTGGTTTTGGTGTCAGGAGTAAGTACGGGGTTTATTTACACTCTCGGTATTCATGTGCCGCAGTGTGAAAAACCGGGACTGGGAGCAGCCAGTAGCTTCTGGCTGCTCCACCTGTTAGCACGGGATCCAAAAGGATTTCAACCCCCGACTACCATATTTTACATACAAATATCAGTTTGTTTAAACTACAAAGCAAGTAAAAAAATTCTCATGTTTCTAGACACAGGTTAAAGCAGAACAAATAAAAGCTAGACCGATAGGCAGAGACATAGGAAGAAAAAGCTTTAGGGAAGCTTTTCACTCAGTTGTGTTACGGTGCGCGAGGTCTTGACCGCCATGAATAAAAATTAACTCCAGGTGAGTTGTTATCTTGATGAAAGCAGTCACGTCGATTTAATCTTGGTTCAAAAAGCACGTGTGTGGGATGGACAGAAGAGTATTATTTCCCGAATGAAAACTTCACAAAAGCGCAATTTAGAACTGCTTAATAAAGCAATTGTAAGAACACGATGTGAAACTCTATAAAAGCATTTTACTATAATTTCTTGGCTGTTTCCTTGAAGTTAATTGCTTCCACCCCTAATCCTCCAGTGCTGGACTGAAAGTGCTTTCCAGCTCCCCAAATTTTTAAGCCTAGGTGTAAAGCGTAAGCGTTCAGCTTCCATCTCGAGCGCAGTTTTAAGAGCCTTGGCAAGGGTTCTCCACGTTTTACAACTTAAAAAGCCTCGAAACTTCATTCTCCCTCCCGCAGGCTTTGTGAGGCCGGGGGTGCGCAGAGGGACGCGAGGTGGCAGCGCTGAGCCTCGTCTGCCAGACGTGGGAAAACGCGGAGCTCTCGAACCCGGCATTTTTTTTAAATTATTATTCCTATTCCCCCCCCCATGGTTTTACTGAGCAGTAAAGCGCTGCAAGTTTCGGACCGAAAGTCAGCAGGTTTGTGTAAAAGACACACTCACCTGTACGCCGCCGAAACACTTTGCCACTGGCCATCAACCTCCCCGGGGGGATTTAAGGGCACGGTCATTACTAACACCATTCCCACACTGACGGGTGCGAACTGGGACCTCCAGTTCCCCTCGCACGTGGGGCAGGGGACCTTGTTCCGAGACAAAGCCCCTGCCCAAGTCTGCAGCAGCGCTGGGCGCTACGAGCGCCGATTCAGGCTTTTCTGTGTCCATCAGACCGCAGTCCGGTTAAAAAGTCTTAAGAACCCGCAGATTTAGCACCGCACCGGATTTTTTTTTTTTTTTTGTTTTGTTTTTCCTTCCCCCCTCCCTTCTCCCCCTTAAGCTGAGGATTACTAGCCCTCAGGCTTATTCAGCTGCAGCCCTTGCAGTCGATCTTTTTCCACTCCCCCCCCTCCCCAGCTCTTGCTTCGGAGCCGGCTCCGGCTTGAGTTTTGCGGGAGGCGAACCCATCCCTCCCGCCCAGCGTGTCCCCGCACGCCCGGCTCGGCGCTCCGCGCACCCCAGCCTCCACGGCAGGCTGCCCGGCCACCCCCGGGGACCGACAAACACCCCCCCACACAGCTCCGGGAACCTCCACCGGCCGCCTTTTCCCCCTGCTCTGGCCAGCAGACCCCGCTCCCCCCCCCTCAAGCCCCCCTTGCAGGGGATGCCCGCACGGCCCACAGGCGGGGGGGGTGGTGGTGCCTGGAAGCAGCAGGAGCCTCTCTCCGAGCCGCCCCCCCCGCGGAAAACCCGCTGCGGGGTCCCCGCGGGACTGAACATGCGTGGGGTTTGTTTGCCTGCAGGTAAAAAAACCGCCCCCCCCGCCCCGGGGCACGTCCTGAGCAGTGATGCTAGCAGGTCATTTAGTGACCCCTGAGGAACTGGTGTGGCTAATTAAGGTGATTCCCGGGACATCTTACTTTCCTTAAAAATAAAACCTCCCAAACCTGTATTACTTCAGAGTGTTTTTCTGTCTGGGACCAAACTTCACCTCCGGAACATACATTTTGCCTTGACGTTCTATGCCCCATTTTAAACAGGCATATTGGGGCGATTTAAACCTTCTTGAATTGCAAACGGCAAGGCCGCAGCAGAGGGATGCTGCTGAAGAACACCTTCCCCACCATCTTTCTCTTGCCTGTTTTGATCTGAGGAAAACAAAGTTGATGAGATACTTGCCGTTACAGGGAAAAAAGCCCTGGCTTTTGAAATAACACGATGATAGCGAACACACACGATCAAAGAAGAGCGTGCCTCAGGATCAGAGGTGTAAACCGAGACGTGGAAGTGGGCCCTCCTCCTTCGTCCTGTTCACAAGAAGAAACTCCGCTGTACAATTGCATCACTCCGATTCACAGAGTACCTTTATTCGCCGTGATTCAAGAACACTTTGAACTCTCCCCGATAGCTTTGTGGAAAAGAACTTTTATTACTGGGAAGTGTTTTATAGAGGATATTGTTTACTTAGGAGTGAAAATCTGTTGCCTGAAGTTGCATGGTAGTGTTCCCTTCAAAACAATATATTCCCTTACATTTTACTTGAGTACAAGCTTTCGCATAGATACCTAGTGCTCTTGTTATGAGAACGCCGAGACATTTCTAGCTCGTTTACTACAATAAGTAGGTAAGAAGCCATTGGCGTATACATATGTATATTAATTCAGATACTAATCACTTATATGGAAATGTTTGGTTTGGGAAGGCAGAAGCACCTCTCCAGAGATTTTTAATAAGAAAATATGATAATGCCTTCTATGCTTTACCCACTTTGGTGACTTTTTAAGTTCAAACTTGTTCTCTAAGACTAACACAAGTTCAAAAAGCTCTGTTTTAAAAAAAATTAAAAAGAAACTTGGAAAACACATTGTTTGCATTTATTTAAAAGGAGAATTGCAACCCCTACCCAATCCTGTAAGATTTTGTAAACTTTTTTTTTACAGCTTCATACGAGAAAAGCTTTTCCTTCATTTTAGAAGCTCTTTTGGCAAGCCTTTTCTGCAAAGTGAAAAGCACCGTAGCCACAAGGTTGAAGAGGAATTACCGCTCTGCTGCATATGTAGCAGCAGATTGCATATTCATGAGCTGCAGCTGCCTCGAAGGCCACCCCACGAAGGGTCGCCCAAGAGGAGAGCCAGCCGAGGGGAGCAGCCGCTGCTGGCAGGGCTGAGCCTTCCTCCCTGCAAGAGGATTAGGGAAGGAGCGCCCCACTCCTTCGGACCACCGCGCTTTTTGAACGTGCTCCTCCGTTCTGCCCCTCGCGCTCCCTCCCAGCCATCTGTACTGGTCCTTCCTGCTTGCTCTCGTCTTCCCCTGCCTTCTCCTACAAGCTCGTCGTTACCGCTCTCCTAACGTTCAGCTCATCTTTTCCTGCCATCGCCACGAACGAGCACACAGCTGCAAGAAGGCAGTTCGGCAGAAGCCCACATAGTACCGAGAATGAAGTAATATTTCCGCCCGCTTCCACAACATCATGATGTCACCCAGGCTTCAGCATCGTTGATAAGATGGAGCTACAAAACCACTCTGCATTGAATTAAACCCGGGTTGTTTTTAAAGATCATTTAGTGCATGCTATTTAATTCAGTGTACCAATGACTTCTTGTGTGAAGCAAAATGTTGCTCACACCTAGTACTCCTGGGAAAGAGTAATCCCTGTGCACATAGGAAAAAGAGTTCTAAAATTTAAGTCTTAGCGTTTAACTTGTTTCTTGCGAGACCATTTCTTGAGTGATATAGTCAAGGTAATTAAATAATAATAATAATAAAAAAGATCTTGCATAGGATTCATCACAACTGGGGTTTTTTTGTTTGTTTGTTTGTTTGTAAACTCTGGGTTAGTCACGGACATTTATCCACAGGATCCAACTCTAAGTAAAGAAAATTCCATCGGCAACCTGCGGCCAGTTGGGGTTATCCACGTGCTCTAAGGTGGTTCTGGCAGAGGTAGACAAACCCTGGAGCAGTATCTGGCTTTTGACTCACCAGAAAACTGTCACCCAGGCAGACCCAGGGTTGGCGTGTAAGCTTTCTGGAGGCTTTCTGCAGAGACTCCAGAAAAGCCCGTCATCAAATAATGCTGTTTACTGTTCAGAACAGAACGGTGGAGGTAATAACTGTGATTATTTTAAATGTCTTTCATTTTAGGATCTCCTGAGGCATGGAAATTACTGTGACTAACACCAGCAATGTCACGCCATTAAGATTGGTCTTAAGAGTGGCCTATCATTTTCTGATATTTCAACTTCAGACAACGTCTAGTGGTTTTTGTCATAAAATTGCCTTCGTACTCAAAAATTCACAGCCTTCATTCAGCCCTGTAGTGTTCAGACTTAACGGATAAATTTCTGTTAAAAAAAACTTTTACCTAACTTAATTTTTCTGATTTGGTGTTTCCGATGCACAGGTCAAAAAAGCAGGTTCTGGTGGGAAGAGGCAAAATACATTTTAATCTAAATCAAATGAGAAAAAAAGGTAGCTTTCTTACCATTTTTTTTTTTCCTTTTGTGCTCAGGACAAATACAAGTCTGGCTTTCTTCCTGGTTTCCTTCCATATAATTGTTCTTAATGATGGTAGTGGTGTGACAGTAAGTAAGTTTTTTGGGGGTTTTGGGGGGTTTTTTTAAACCTTTTCTGAATAGATTGCTCAAGTGATATCATTCCGTACTTATGCTGCTTGTGCAGAATAAGGTTACTGGTTTAATATTAAATATGAATATTTATTTTAAAAAACAAGTATATTTTCAAAAGCTTGTTTTCTCTAAGAACTATAGCTTTTTTTAACAGAATGTCAGAAAAGGGTGGTAGAGTTCTACACTAGCCCATGTAATCCTGATCTAGCTGTCACGCTCAAGAAGTGTATATATGAGTAATCTCAATGTGCAGGTGTGCTCAAGTGAGGCAGGATGTCTGAATTTGCATTGCTTTATAAAGTGTATATTGAAGCTTGATTAGTTGCTATCAGAAGTAACAAACTGTCTGTATGGAACTTCAGGAAGCTAGAATATTAGACACTGTTTCATAGGACAAGAATCAGGCATTTTCCATGCACTATTCCAAAATTCTAATCCTCAGCTCATGTGTTTCACCAATACACAAAGTCTGGTGTCTTATCTAAGTATCAGAAATGAATTAAAAAACCCTGAACTGTTGAATTGTGCCTTATAAAACTACTGATTTATCGAATATTGTATAAGGGGATGCTAGTGTACAGTAATTTTGTGGATTATAAATATAGTAGTTGAAAAATATCACACTCCCGCTAATCAAAGCTCTTCTGTAGAAAGATTATCTGCTAAACGGCCCTTAGTTTGGTTTATCAGGACCACCTTTGAAATCTGAGGCTTAAATCTTGTTGATGTATCAGAAAACATCCCTGTATTCAGGAAAGACTATACACATCCAATTAGTCTATTCTTACTCCCATTTCATTTGAAGAAAAAAAATCTTTATTTTAATGCCTGGCTGCGGGATGACTTCCCCAAGTTAACAGTCTGCTCAGAAGTATTAATAAGCAACACTATTAGATACCGAACAGGATGCTTTAAGATGGCCTTACAACCCAAGTATCTCCCGGGTAATACAGAAAGTTGGCATTTAGACCAAATTTGCCCAGTCTTCATCGCACCTGTTTCCACCAGGAGCCTGAGATGACCTACTCCTCCGTGCACTCATCCTCTAACTGGTCTTTGTGGAGACTCCGAGGTGGAAGGGAACGGTACCGGGGGGGGTGGGGGGTTGCTGCAACATACCCACAGACCGTCTGTTTTAACCTCGGGGATCGAAAAAACACGTGTGCCCCAAGGAGGGGGGGGGCTGAGGCACTTACTTTGTCTCAATGCAGATCTTATGGTTTTCCTCGTGCTCTCACCCCTGTGACACAAAGTGCCTCCTCGTGCCTCTGCCAGCGTGGCACGGCAGTTCTGGGGTTCCCCGCGTAGATGTTTTGCGCAGGGTGGAAGTAACCAGGATACGAGACTGCATCTTGTGTGTCTTGTACCTGCTAAGTAATGCTCATTCCGGAGGTGTATGACTGTCAGGGAACGTCTCTGAGGCACCGCTGCATGTTGCTAATACGAGCACAAGCACATGCACAAGCATTGTGCTGAAGACTTCTGTGTGTGATCTTTTCTCCCTGTATATATAAAAGGGGGAAAAAAAAAATCGCTGGGAGAAACAAATAGTCAGACCACTGGGGAAAAAACAGTGTTTAGACTATAGAGCTAAAAAAGACAGAAGAATATCAAGTTCCTACAGAAACAGACACTGGAGACACTTGCGTTTTTAGGATAGATGTACACTGCAGGCTGTGGCGTAGCGTAAAAATACCTGAGCTAGCTGTCAATGAGCCATCTTAGGTACCAGAAACAATCGCAGGTGCTTTTCGGCTTTCACCCTTGATTTACGCGTCCCACCAGCTGTGATTCAAGGGCGGCTCCAGCTCTCCGAGGTCTTTCTACAGCTGCCGGGCATGGGCTGTGGTGCAGGTACGCCTTGCCCTGCTCTCGTCCTGCTGCTCCCAGCTCTTTTTGGGGACGAAGGCTCTGCGAGGCAGGCACCAGCAGCCTTTTGGCTCCTTTGCATAGTTTCACCAGCCCACAGCTTTTCATGCCTTGAGCTTTCTGCTTCCCTGCTCTCAGCCTCGGCGTTGCTGTAATACAACTTCTGCGCTAATTTGCTTTTAATCACGTAAAGGCAATTTAAACAGCGTTCACCCAGCACATAACTCACATTCAGTCCAACCTTGCAAAAATTTCCCCATGGGAAGTTTATTGATTTCATCTTCAGAATCACATGGAGCAAGTGAGCAGATAAATTGCCCACCTACTGATGAAGATAAAAATCATCCCTCATTTAAACTATCATCTCAAGTAATCTATTTTTGTTTTTCCATTTTCTTCTCCTAGAAATATAATACCATCTTTACTGCTATAAATGGAAGAAGCTCTGCTGTTCTTACATAGATATACGCTGATGTATTTTGTAATCTTATATACTTCATATCTATATTCAGTAACTGAGATTTCAAGATGCTTGCTGCTGTACATCCTGGTGTTAAACGGGCTTGAAGCTGCTTCTCAGAAAAGCTCAACATGTAATGCCAGAATTATTGCAAACTAGGGGAGCAGAAGTGGTGTCTGACCGCTCTTTGGATTGTTCACAGATTTCTAAGCAAATCCAGCCATGAAAGGATATCTGACACCCGACTATCTCACAGCCATGCTGAGCCTTCAACTCAGACATTTGATTGTATTTACAATTTTTTGCCTGCAATTGTTCTTCTTTCGGAATGCAGGGCAACAGCACTATATTAAGCGCACACTGACAGGAGCAGTGGAATCTGTCGTTTAACGAGGGCTGTAATATTGCATGCATACATAAACTGGCTGCCTGTGATACGGCATTATTTAAACGAGAGGCTTGCGTAGCTGACACCTACTGTCATTTGTAACAAGGACAAATTACAGCACAGGTACATTTTCAGCAAGATGGTAGAGCAGCCTTTCAGGTTTAGTTAATACAGTAGAGGATAGTACCTAGCTGGAGTAAAAAACCCAAACCCCCATATTCAGAGCGCTCCTTATTTACCGTTCTGGTTTTCGATTCTTCAAATCGACTTGCGAGCACGTGGTCCGGCTGCACACTTGGAAAGTCTACCCAGGGCTGGTGATCCTCCAGACGCCTCTCAGCCAGCACTGCTCAGTAGCATCGTCCCACGACAAAGCAGGAAAGGTTCCCGCTGGTTTGGGGAGCGGTACCCCGCTGTCCCGCTCCGGGGAACGGCGGCCAGTCGCCCACCAGCTCATGGCACTGCCTTGCCGCAGAGCAGCGGGCACTTACTGGGTGCTGCCCACCCCTCACCCAAAAACCAGGTTTGCTGCCCGGCAAGATGCTCAGCTGCAAAAACCAGGTTTGCTGCCCGGCAAGATGCTCAGCTGCCCTCCCTGGGGAGACATCAACCCCAGCAGCGATGTGGGGAGCAGGAAAGCAGCTCGAGGAGGGGGGGGCTGCTTTTTTTTGGGGGGGGGGTGCCAGAAATTTTGCGCACCTCGGTCTGTGTGACAGCCCCACGCCGCTCTTCGCAGCCGCGCTCTGCTTCCCAGTGTTTTGACGCCCGCTCCTGACTAGGCAAAGCAGCATCCGAACGCCATGCGTGCAATGAGCCTCCTCTTTTTTGTGTGGTTTTTCTAGCCTAAAAATAAAGGGAGCTGTTACTCAGGAGCTGTTGGTGACTCCCTCAAGGGGAAAAAGTGACTGCTGTAGCTGTTGGTATGTTAACTTATATTTATATTATATTTTTGTTCAAAACCATAGAAAGTCTCGCAAGGCCTTTGCAGTCCTGAAGGCAATTTCATTACCGAGTGCTTTTCCTTTCTCTCTCTCCATGGGAAAGGAACACATTCAGATGACTTGTTCTGTCCACGCTGGTGAGATACAGTTTCATTTATTCAACTTACTTACTCCTTCTCTCTTTTAAAGCAGGAAAACACTGGAGCAAACTTTGCACAAACTAGAAAAACAAATCTGCTGCATACAAGTTTTTCCTTATTATTTCCTCTATTATTTACCAAAGGAAAAAAAACCACCCCACCACCAGCAGTTACTTTGCATTTATCACAGTGACTAGTAGAAAGCATGTGATTCTTATGGTAAGCAGCAATTTACAGATGGCCAGGTGCAATCAACATATCTAATCTTATCATGCATTTGTTTTATTCGCAGCTGCAACAGTTGGTGTCAGTTAATAGGTTACCAACCATGAAGTATATTTATTTCCTTTTATCCTGCTTCGGGGCTACAGAGTGATTTGTAAACTGTCCTAGCTGTTGAATTTACATTTAATTTTTGTGTGCGTGGCTTTTTTGTTATTTAGTTTGTGTCACTTAGGAAGAAAATGAAAACGTCCTTCAGAGACTCCATTTTGTTTTCATTGGATCCATTTCTTTTTCTAGGGATTTAGAAACTTTAAAACCATGTGTTTGCTCTGTGGGTTTCTAATCTAAAGTAGAACACAAGTTATTTGTCAGGTATAAATTTGGGGTGTTTTTTTTTTTTTTTTTTAAGAATGATTTATCATTGATGAGGGCTCAGTTTTACCTTTTTAGTTCCATCAAGTCATGTGGTGGATTCACTATGAGCCCTTCCAAATCAAATAATCAAACACAATCTGTATAAGCTGAATTTTAAACAGTGGTCATAAAAAGTATTACATTTTCTTCTTAGCTTTACAGCTGCACTCTGGATATGATAGATATATATAGAGAGAGCAGTAAACCAACCACATAACTTCCAAAGCTGTCCATATTCCAGTACAAAATTAAAGAGCCTGTTTAAAATAAATGTATTTATTTAGTTAGTCCTTACCAATGAGTCTTTTCCAGTTTTTGTAATGGAGTGACAGTCTCAGTCATGTCATTTTTTTTTGCTTTCACTTACATTAAGACCACTCTATGTTAGATAAAGAGTGACGCAGTAATAATTCCTCTATAACTCACATGCTTATATATATTTTGCTTACATGTATCTTCAAATCTGCGTCCCAACAAAAGGAGTTTTAATAGTAAAGAGTATAGCTATTAGCACATGTCAGTCAGGTATTCTTGAAAGTAATGGAGTTGCACGTGTTAGTGACAAAAAAAAGAGAAATACAGAGAAAAGAATCTCAGATTTTGATCCTGGTTATGGTTTTAAAATGCATGACCAGCAGTGCCTTATCATTGGCACAGAGCAGCATATATGCATAATAATTGGCAACTGTTAAATGTATGAATTTAATGGACCTGAACAAATAATTGCAGGGAATAATTTGCCTATTCAGATTAGCCCCTTTCTCTGCACACATTGTTTTGAGGCGGATTGCAATTCCCTCTGACTTTTTCTTCTGAATTACGTTGTCACTTTTTAACACATTTTTGCTGGTCTGATACTTAATCCTAGCGTTATATTTGCACTGCTGTATAAAACACTGAGAATAAGATCGTTGTTTAAAAAGCCTGTTAGTAGTTCTCCATAGACTGAGAATCTAAGAGAAAGGCTTTAAAACATTTTGTAATTTGATATAAATAACGACTGGATGCATGCCAAGATTTTGCTCAAACTGGCCTTTTTTCTCCGCTGGCCTGACTTGGAAGGCTCTGGTGTTCACGCCCCTTCTTATTGCTCATCATATTATCGTAGGTGGGAAGACTTCTCCAGGTAAGGCTAAAATCTTTCCAGATATATCTACATCAGTTACTCTGTCACTGGAGTGGGAGACAGGATTATCCAGATTGAGTAATACATTGTAAAAACATATGAATTTACAGTTAGGCAAATAAGGCCACAATAGGAATTTTTTAAGCTTCCAGCTTAGGGAGCTTTTGTTGTTGGAAAGTGAAGCTTCTGCCTTACCTGATTTACTTGCTAAATCTGAACTTAACTTTCAGAGACTGAATATTTGAATAGTTGACTGCTTACGCCTGGTTACACATGCTAATTCCAGTCTAAAGCAGAAGTCCTTAATGCATGTATGCACGTCTACCTGTTGTAATGTTTCGTACTTCGTACTAAGTGAGTTCACTCGCTGTCTGCACCGTGGACTGGGGACAGGGCTGTATTATTCATTCAAAAGGGGAAAAATGGGTGTAGTCCTGATGGTTTTAAAGAAAACTCTCAAAGGCTGGGGGAAAAAGCCTGAATCTTCTCTTTAGCGAAGCCTGCTCTTATCAGCAGTGAGGGCTAGAACGCGCTTTTCTTCTCTCCGGCTCCATCTCCAGTGCCCATCGATGCGATTTCTGTGTTGATACTAAAAACGGTTTTACTGCTGAGCAAAGCAAAGCAGACCGAAGCAGAGGAGCAGTGTCCCATTCCGGTGCCGTGGCAGAGGGACGTTTAGGCAAACGCTGCTGTTCCCTGCCCAGGTCAGTCCGTGGAGCGGCAGACCCCAGGGAGAAGCTCAGGGCACCGGAGGTTTCCCTCAGCCGTGCACCAAAGGGAAACCAACTGCAGGAGTGCAGGAGCACTACGGCTCCCAGCCAGGCTGTTCCCCGCTGGAGACTCACCGTTTCTCTGGGGGACGGGGCGAGATGTTGGAGTCTCCCAATTCTCGTGACATCTGCTTGCTGACCGAGGCATGCATCTCAGCGTTTTTAACACTCGGGTCATGTTTTCACTATTTTTTTTATTTTTTTTTTTCTTTTTCTCCCAAAGCAAGGAGGGCGAGAACCTTCTGGCTGTTTGCCAAGCGAACGCTGAGCTTCAGGCACCATCACAGTTCTCTCCGCATCAGGATTCTACGCCTTTGCTTATTATATTATTATTTATGACTGCAGCGGTCTGAAGACTTAGTAAAAAGTAATCCACTGAAGGAAGATGTAGTCTTAGGAAGTGCAGGCTTCATACAATTTTCTTCAGAAACGTAGGTGAGCGCACGGCTGAAACGGGTGCAACGTTGGAGAGACGTGCTGCTTGCAGGACAAATCACCAGGTACTAAAGTGCTTATCATGCCCTTCGTGTCTGTCTACTCTTTTACTGCTTGAATGTGGGCAACTTTCTTATGTGGGACAATACTTCATAGGTGGGGTGTGGTTTTTTTTTTCTTTTGGTAAATAACAAGGAAACCTAATCTGATGTATTCTCTAGGGAGTGTTCTATTTTGTTTTTCCCTTTTGTAGTGCAGAGCATGGTCTGACTCCTAATATCGCGTAGTCAGTCCTCAAAGCCCATACTCTATTGTAGCAGCAGCGGTGACCTTGAACTCACCTGGCTTTCCTGTGCCATGAGACTTTTGACTTTTGCCCTTTTACTGTAGGGACACAGGGGTGTCTTGGCCCTGGGAGTTCATCAGTTCAGAACTTACATTACTTATATTTGGCAATCTTCTCGAGTCAGTCTGAGGGCTTTCTGCAAATTTGCCAGTTTAGAACTTGAAATGGAATTGGATTAATTTTGCTTTTTAACGACTAAGCTCACCATTATTTTAATAATGACAGTTCAGGCAGCCAAGTAGTAATTATTCCTGACAGTCTACAGGTGAGCATATCCAGCTCAGAATACGTTACTAAACCTGTGTTCTGACAGACTTCAGAGCAAGCAAACACAACTGCCTTCTTTTTACCCTCACAGAGTATGATTTTCTATTAAGGACTATTCAGCTGAAGTACAGCATTTAGATTTGAGAAGCAACCTTCTGCCTCTTGGCTTGGCGGGGAGCTTTATGAGGAGGGGTAAGAAAAGGTCTTTCCCTCCTTAATTAAGAGACACCTAGATTTTGAGCCTTAAAAAGAACGTTACCAGTCTCAGATGCTGCGTCTGAAGTAAATGGGCATGAACTTAAGCATTAGCCTCAGCTGAGGGAAGCGAGTGCTGTCACTTGAAGGATGCAGGAACTTCACTTCGCATTCACGGCAAAACCTGTTCGAGAGAAACCGCTCCTTCTGGACTCCGCACCGTTTGTTGCCCAAGGTAGCATTTAAGAGAAAAGCTGGCTCTCGCTGGTTTATAAAATACAACAAACCCCACAGGTATCCCGCAGCAGGGACTCTTCCGTTTGTGCTCCGCGCTTCGTACTGTCAGCAAAAGTCCTCTGCTGGAAATAGGCAGGGAAAGACAAGATGAGCCACTGGAGCCAGGAAACGACCTTCAGTTTTGGCCCTTACAGGTCTAAACCCGTGACGCGCTGAAGGGACCGATCATAACTTTGGTACCTTTGGTACTATTAATAATAACAAAATTTTCTGAACAAAATTAGATCAGAGTGGTAAAAAGAAATGTCTTTGATCCTCATCAGTTCAGGCAGTATAACGCACAGATGGAAGTAAATGGTAGATGGGACAAATACACTCTTGGCTTTACAAAAGGTGTATTGTGGCCGAGTAACTCAAAAGCTGCACTAGGTAAGATAAAAAATTCTCTAGGAAAACAAAAAGAAGTATTTAGATGTCAGTTAAGTATTTGATATAGTGCCACATAGGAAATTATTAATTAAACTGGAGAAGATGGGGAACTTCATAGTATTTGTGAGGTTAGTGAGGCATGGGGTCAGGGAGATCAGCTCTGAAAATGGGAGGTTTGGGCTGGAGGGAAGCTCGTAGTGAAGTCATCCAAGGATTGGTCTTGGCGTTGTTTTTATTTAGTATTTTCAGTAATTATTTGGAAGCACATTAGGGAAATATGCTCATAACACAAAGGGGCACTGCTAATAGAGAGGAGGATTGGGATAACATACAAGGAGAACTGGACTACCGTATGAATGGGGCAGGAGAAATGGGATAAGGAAGTACAAAGTACAAATCCAAGCTGGTACAGATTACCAGGAATCACTGTTACTGTGGGATAAGTGAGCAGTGGTTATAAATGACAAAGGCAGATGGAGCAGTCTGGATATACAAGTCTGTCACAGCAAGATTATCATCTATCAAGGTTCTGCAGCAGCCACCGAAAGCCGTAAATTTAATCATTTCATAAATCATAATGATTCTAAGATCAATTTAAGTTTTTTTCAACACAGGCTGTGGAAACCATTAATACTGTTCTACAAGGGTCTGGTAAGATACTAGCGGAAAACCTTGGATACTTGTCATCCATTTTCAGGAAAGATAAATTCAGACTTGTATAGGTTTAGAGAATAGTCACTCTCCAAGGGAGTGGAGAAATCTGATGTATGTACGGAGGCTGAAAAAGATTGGCTTCTTTATTTTGGCAGACTAAGGGTGGAGAAGGGCTTGGACTTCTGCCTAATTAAAATAAACAGCAAATAGGGAAAACGGCTTTAAAACAGCTAAGCTAAGAATGGGGTTATCTAAAGATTAAATGGCTATAAAACAGCTATGAGCAAATTGAGAAGTAATTATTAAAACCAAAGTTCCATGTGATGAAATTATGTGGAGAGAGCAGGACTATTTAAAACACAATTTTAAAAGTTGGCCCAGAAGTCTTTAGACTATATTAGTAAAGCATTTCTTTTATTTTAACCTTAAGTGTGTCATTCTTTAAAATTCTTTTTGCACATATTTACTTAAAATATACATTTTTAACGTATAAGAAAAAAGATTTTTCTCTTGCCAGACAGTATGACAGTGTTCTTGGTATTGCAGCAGCCTTCAACGGTCAAGAAGTGCAAGTACACGGAAATGCTGTAGCCCCAGGCTGGATTGTGCTTCCTTGGCATGTCATGCACGTACCCAAAGCTGCGAGAGGATGAAACACCATCAGTCACTCCGGAGGTGGAACAAGCAGAGCCTGGTGGGCAGCTCCTAATTTTTCAAAACATTGAATGCCAGACCCTAAACCCCAAACACATGTGAACTTCAGTATTTCAGAAGCTCATAACTTGGTCCCATTATGGCAAATTTTCACAGCGATGAAGTTCTTTGGGCTATCAGATTTTTCAGTTCAACAAAGCAGCTTCCCAACAGAGCTGCTTGTAAAATGTGGCGGTGCTGCTAATGTGGACAAGACATATTCTTCCTCGATCACAGTATCAAAACAGACTTAACCAAAACTTTTCAATCAAATGCCAGCCTTAGCTAGATGTGTGCCACGAAACATTTCAGCCTAAGTAGTGTTCAGTTTTGCAACAATAAAATTAAGAAAAACTGTATATCACAGTAAGAAAAGAGTTGTCCATTTGTACGTATTGGAATCACTTTTACGCAGATTAAGATTCATTTCATAATACCATTCAGAAGCATTGGTATCACATTTTTATACGGATTATGATTAATTTAACAATATGGTAAATATACACAATTTTGTTTACACTTTCATAGATGCACATTATATTTCAAACCTAGAATTTCGGTCTCTAATCCAGCATATTCAATTGCTTAAACTTATTACCACATAAATAATAACCAGACAGCAAACTCACCGACCAAAAACTTGCTCAAGGCCCATGGAGCTAAGAAGATCAAACTGGAAAACAAAAAGCCCGTTCCATTTTCAGATGTTCAAAGTCTTCCATCAGCAACTCCTGCCTCTCCGGGACCCCCGGGGCCATGCGGACGTGGCAGCCCCCGTGGGACTGGTGCTGCCCTTGTAACCGTCGTGTTTCAGTCATTGGGGAATTAGTCCATTGAGAGCAGAAACAAGATCGTGTGGTTTATGAATAATAAGATGCAGAAATGTGAATGAACTTTCAGGAAAACGGTTAACAGAGATCGGAGAAACCTCTTTCCAGAAAAGAGTTTTAAGATATATTTTAAGCCTATGTTTAAACATGTTGCAATGATTTTTTTTTTAAATTTGTGAATTGAGGCTTCTGTTACTTTTGAAGCCATTTAGTTCAGTTCTTAAGCTATTCCGGAAAGGAAAAGGGGATAAATTCAAGATGAATGTTAATTGCATCTAATAGCTCAACTAGAAGAACAGGTTGAGCTTCATTTGCTGATTTTTAAAAAAAATCATTCATTATATCGTTGTTTAGCATAACAGCTCTTTATAGTTTCAGATAAGATCAGAGATACACTGCATTTTGTGCTGTGTCAAAGACACACAGAAACATGATTCCCATCCTCAGACTGCAGAGAAAAGGCACTACTGCACATAAAATCCTGGCTCTGTTAAGTCAATGGGAAAAGATAACCACCATCATTCTTTTTAGGTTTCAAGACAGAACGGCACATTTTTATTTCCCCCCAAAAAGAGATTTAAATTCTGTTTTCTTTTTGATTGAGCTATATTTGATTTACAGATAGAAGGAGAAACAAGTAATTTTCAAGAGCCATATAAAACTACAGACATCATTAAATAGAACGATATTGAAAATTCAAAGCAAAGACGTCTGTAAGCTGTGTGTGACTGTGAAGCACTTTCACGCGGCTCGTGAAAGAGCTGTGGATTTAAACGCACATCTGCTGAGCGATGTGTGCTTGCTATGTACTTAACATAATTGTGTTAGAGTTCCTCTGAGCGGGTGAGAGTCCGTCAGGCACGGTTTCCTGCTTCCCAACAGCAGATGCCGATGAAAAATCAAAGCACGGGAAACCGGGTAAGTCTAGGATGGTATTTCCAGACACATCCCCCTAGACCTAGCAATGGGCAGTTTGCTTGGCCTTCGTGGAGAGTGGCAAGTTGCCTGCTTGCATCTGTGTCTTAATATGAAATGTAAATATGGTTTACCCCCACCAAAAAAGGCGGAAAGCTCCTGGGTGAAGGATGAAATAGAGAGCGAAGGATGAAATAGAGAGCGAAGGCCATCGGGTCCTTATTTGCACAGCAGCCTCCAGCGCTCCGGGCGCTCAAGTCTGAGCGTGTTTTGCGGGTGTGCGCTCTTACCCGTGAACCACGCGTGGGGTGGGCCTATCAAAAATCCACCTACGTGTATGGAAGATGGTCCTCGGGATGTTACCTTCTGGTGCACCTGCACAAAAGAAATGCTTATTCCTTTATACAGGAGCTTACGCACACCATCTTCTCTTAGGCGTATGCAATTTAGAACTAAATCATAGCGGTTGCCTTCAGCGGCTGTACTGAAACCAGTTTTAATCATCTTATTAATTCTGAGTAATAATACTTTATTCTACAGGTAACTTCACCGCTTCAATAGAGTGGACTATGCTGTATGTAGTATAAAAGTGGTATACAAGTGCAAGTACTCTTACAGTTCAACAGTAGAACAAGTTACAAACTGCATGTGAAATGGTTTCCATTAAGCTAGCGAATGAACTGATGATTTGGTTAATTCTAACGAAGCGACTGCATTGCCACAGCTTCATAGATCCCAACAGACCAAACATGAAACCTGCATTATATTGTGATTTATTGCCCTACTTGTTCTAAAATGTCAGAAAGATTCTTTGCAGAGAAAGCTTGCTAAAACTCATTAAAAATACGTATTTTAGTGTTTGGATAGCTAAGCTGACATCCAGGGTATGGGAAGCCCTGCGTCCAGAGAGGAGGATTGTGCAGGAGGCTCTAACGGATTTGCCTGCAGCCAAGCCGGGCTCTCAGGACTTTTTTCTTTGACCCTTTGGTCTTTTCCTCAGAGGAGATGTGGATTAGCTCCTCGCTGCCTTGCAGCTAGGTGCTTCTTTTGATGCTCTGCAGGGGAGGCTATTTAGACCCTGAACCTCACACTGCATGCATGTAGAACTTCAAGCTGGGACTTGCCAAATCAACGCACCTGGATGGGTGGCACACCGGGCTGAGCTCTTGCCCCTCCAGGTAGGAGAGGTCACACCAAGCTGCAGTTGCACCTGAGAACGGGAAAGTGAAACAGGCCACGTGGCTGCCAGAGTTGTGGCACGAGAAAGAAAAAGGTAAGAAATATGCAAGTTACAATGAGAAGAAATACAATAGCTTTTTAAGTGCTGATTTAGTAACTGAATGGGAACAGAAAAAAGTTAAATAACTCTGTTAATTGATTATTTAGTTATGTTACACCAGCCCATGTAATATTATCCAAATACTCCTACCCAGTTTTTTTTTTTAATTTTATTTTACACGAACCCCCAGATGCTGATATTCTTTTGGGTCTTAGATATGGTATTAAGAAGTTTTGTACCACATGGGGCCTGACTGTGGCCACACCGTGGATGAGGGCTGGCGTGGAAGTAGAGTTCAGAACGGCAGATCCCCAGCGGCTGTTTCACTGAAATAGTTCAGTTTTACTGCTGGCCGTAAGATGGGAAGGGAGTCTTTGTCTGTGGCCCTACCATCACTTCAGCTTGGATCAAGAGGGTACTTTTGAAGCACACCTTTCAGTTGTTTCCATTTACACTGCTGATGTTCACGCCGCGGAGCCCCTTTGCCGCACGCCCACTGGCTTCCTTCTGGATTACCCTGACCTGGCAGACGTGCTCCAACAGCGCATCCAACATCCCTCTGCTCCCGTGGGGCCAGACTGGTGCTAGTACCGAGTAAACCCCAGAAATGTACTCAGGACCAATACCGGGTGCTGGGCTGCTTTGCTCTATCACTCAGCTGCTAGTGGGCTGCATCCCTCGTTAATGCCCTGGAGCCCAGTCTTTGCCTGTCACAGCCTGTATGTCATATGCTGCCCTCCAGAAGCCTAGCAAGTTCTATCCTGAGGGATAATAGGTTTTTTGTTGGGTTTTTTTTAGCCCAAGTTCTCCTGACTGCAAGGCTCTTCCAGACTCCCACTGTTCCACTGATTAGGAACACTCCACCACCATTTCAGGAGCCTGCTTCCTTAGGGATAGATTTTGAAACTCGGCGCAGAGAGTGTGGAAAATTAAGTCAATACCTCTGTTTCTTCCCATTTTTAAGTGAGTGAAAATAGAAGTCTGGAATGACTCTAAAGAAAACCACTAGTAACAGCCATGAGTCCGTGACCACCCAGTAGTGGAAAGGGGGGATGTAAGTGTGGGGAGGCTGTTTTAAATCTGGAACTGATTGCATTCACTTTAGCACTTCCCTGCACGGTTTTTTTTCTATTTGCAATTTTTAATTCCAGTTTTTATTTTTAGCTGGGCGTATTTTAATGGTTTAAATAAACAAATTGATTTATTTTCTAATTGCAACCAATAGTGATGGTTAAAAGTGCATCTATTAGGAGCATGGCAATTTTAAATAAAATCATGACATATCAAACACACAAAAATACACAACCATGTAAACACTGATGAAAGCTTGGGCTTCTGGATGTAGGTGTGAATTGTTTTTATTAGAGGATTAAGGTCCTGAAAGTTTGGGGAGAATTTCAGGTTTCTGGGTGGGCTGTAGCAGATTGATGGCTTTTTATCTGCAGACTGCTGCATTTGGCCAATACATTCAGTACACTCACTCAGTTTTGTCCTTTTATAGAGGTTCCCCTACTTTATGCCATATTTTTGCTTTTTATTTCTCTCCAGGATTGTTTCCTCATTCATCCCTGGCACTACTGCAGTCTTTCTCAGCAAACAGAAATACCAACTGAAGCACAAACAAAAGCTGAAAAAAGAGGCCCCAAATGGATAATCTCATAGATTATTCCATGATTAATTATCCCAGATTTATCAAATGCCACATCCAAATAAGGTCAAACATGTAATTGTAATCTCCTCAAGACACGCAACCACCCCTTTGCACAAGCCTTGGTTTCTATCACAGGAAGTTTAAACTGACTTCCATTAATAACGATAGAAAAAAGAAGTAATGTTGATACATTCTGAGCTATGTACTCAACATGTCAAGGAGATCATTAGTGACTGACACCAATGATGTGCCACAGACAACAAGATGTCTCTTTTGTGCCTGTCCTTTACTGACATTCCTGTCGCATCCTATTCACCAACCTCGTGCAGTGATCCTCTCGTGCTTTGGATCAAAAAATTTCCATGTTCTTGTTAGTGGTTTATGCATACCACCATTTTGTTCTGTTTTTCACAGTTAGTTTTGTTTGTATTTTAATCACTTGAATGAAAAAGGTTGTTCATAGCAGAATAATCAGCATTGCAATATATATATATATATATATATATATTTATCTGTAGCTGGTTGAATATAATCTTTTTAATAGGTTATAAGCCCTAAGTCCCAGAGGGAGACTCACAAATTCACTTCATTTCCCTGATTTCACATTTAGGTCTCCACATTAGCTATAAATGTGTAAAACCACATGGAGGTAGTTCCTATTTACTACATAGCTGAGGAGGCACACAGCTCTTTTTTCTTTCACCATATGGCTGAAGTAACTTGCACACAAGCAATTTGTTCTGATTCAGCTGTTTCAGCAGGAAGGATTTGCAGAAGCAGGATTGGGAAATACACAGGATTCTCTTTCACTTCTGTGACAAGAGTTATATTTTTAATTAGCCTCTGTTAGTCTTCTGAGGGCAGATTATAAAAGTTTAATTCTCTATCTCAAGTTTGAGTGCCACTTGATAAGGCCATTTTTTATGTGTATTTAGGGACCAATTCTGAAAGCGTTTTCAGGTTTTTGGAAAAGTCAGTTCCTTGGCATATTCTGTTGAAGAAAAGCAAGAGTTTGGGGTTTTTTTTTCTCCCAGTAGACTTGACTTACATGAAGCTTATTGAAGGTATAGGGAGCAGGGGGTGGTGGTCAATACGCTACTTCACTGAAATCTTAAGAGAACCAGCTGTTGGGAATATCTTATACAATATGTATATATTATTTTAACTACCTGAAGGCCCAAGGTTTGTAAATTGGGAAGGAATAAAAAGCTAGGTCGGATAATAATGGACAGGAAAAACCTGTATATCAATGTATTCCCTTGGTTACACGATAGTATCATTAAAATCAAAGCAATTGGATTTACTGAAATCTGACAAGTAAAAAGAAAAAACTGAAAAGGTCCATTTGAAATAAATATCAGTCAATTAAAAAACTAGCATTTAAGTATATGTGTTGACTAAAAACTATAACCAACATAAGAAACAGAAAAAAAGCATAGAACATAAACCAGCCTCATTAATTTGCAGCAATGCTCTCAGATTTTAAAATAACATCAGCTGAATGAACATGGTGTTGCACATGTTTAGGAAGGGGGAACACAACATCCAAAGGACTTGTAAAACGTTTTGAGTTTGTAATTTGACATAATACGTGGGATATATTTGGCGATGCCTTAAAAATTCAGCTCTAATACAGCATCCTGTCAGCAGCGCTACAGTTAAGAGCCTGTGAGAGAGCGTCCCTTTAATGTCATTGGCCCTTCAGCTTTCAGTTTAATATTTAAGCTGTTTCTAATTGTGTTCAGCTAAAACTTGGCATCCAGTTTATGGACTTGGATGCAATTTTTGTTTCAATATAAAAGAAAAGGGGAGAAAAGAGGCAAAATTTTAACCTGTTCTGTTCCTGGAGTTATTAAGTGGTAAACGAGGTAAAAGTTTCAATGTTTTAGCCACTTTTCCCAAATTTGTCCAAGTGTGATTTCTTACCCTAAACATAATGTAACATAATGCAGTGTAATATAGTACACACATGGATACATAGCCAAGAACTAATCAAAACACTCAACTTTGAACCTTCTGCAACAGACTTTAAGAAAACCAAATTAGGATCTTGTTCGTGGGGAGAGATGTCTGTGTTAATGACTAGAAAAGGAGCTCTGCACACGTTTCAGGAAATTGCATTAGCCTTCATCAACACCAGAAAACTCAAGTGAAAAGTCAGTCTTGGAACCGAACCCTACTGTGGGGTTTAGGAGAGCTCCCGAACTGTTGTCAGTGAATATGCCCCATCCTGCGTTTCACACATCGTTGACCCCCCTGGGGCACCCCCGTCAGAGCCAGCTGGCTTCCCTCACCCTTTCCTCAGCAAAGGTTGCAAGATACGTGCTCCAGCCTTGCAGGGCTTGGGGGGAATAAAACGCCTCTGCCTACCCCCAGAGACGCAATGGGCTTACAGGGAAAGAAAACTTGGGAGAAACTTGCGGTTTGTGATTGTTGCAGCTGTAGCTGGCCCCACAGAGTTGGTGGTTGGGGAAGAGGAGGAGAGTGCTTCCTCCTGCCCTCTCCTCTCCCATGGTTGGTGGAACCACGTCTTCTGCCACCTACAGAGCATCTTTTGCTTAGGGAGAGCTGCTGCTTGAAAGAGCCCTGTTGGGGCAACAGCCATTCAGCGTTATCTCGAGGCCAGAAAGTGAGGCCATGGAGAGGAGCTCAGCAAAAAAAGAGACTTCGTTAGCACAGTCAGGACAACGCTGGCCGTCCAGCAAATCCTGTAAGGCAGGAAAACTGGCATCCTTGGCTTCCTGGAGTTTGCCTAGACTTCGTGCTTCTTCCTGGCTTCTATCAGAGATCCCAGAATAGCAAATACAAAGATATTCTTGAATATCAAGCGTATGGGGCTGTGGAGGCACAGCCCGTCATCGAGGAGTGTGGCCAGTTCGTTGTGAGGGGCAAGGGGACAGCACAGGCATCTCCCCACTAGACATCTGCACTGATTTTGCCGATTGCAGAAATAGTGGCCTTTGGGGCATTTAATAAAAAATGATTAAGGAAGAGACAGGACTGTGACTGTATTACTCGTCCATTAACCAGCTACGCATGAGAACAGACGTTTCTCCCCCTGAAGCAATATAGCGATGGACATGCAGTCTTTGCATGGGTGCTCTGCTCTTTGTGTTGTCCCAGAGAACTGCACCTTAAAGATACAGCACCGCTTTTATGGCTTTATTACAGTTTGTTTGGGTTTTGGTGCAAATTGTTGTGTTATAACAGAATTCTGTCTTATGTCCGCTTTAATGCTGATGTAATTTAGCATGAGTGGAGTTACTGCAGGGAATAGCAGCTTGGTGTATAATGCTTGCTTCTTTACTTGACTGTTGCTAAATTTCACGCTAAGACTTTCTGAATACTTTACAACGAACTTATAATGTGTCTTACTGAAATGCACAGCCTATAGTAGTAACTGTGAGAGCCAATTTAGTTCTGGCCTGAGCAAGTACAGCCTGTCCACTGAGATGAGTGGAAGCTGATCTGTCCTAGGCCAAGGGTAACGCAATATAATATAAATTCAGTAAGTGATCGGCAAGTTGATTTATGGCAATTTCTGATGGAGCTGCTCTAGCTTTAGGTAGAATTTAAGTAGGTAGACACATGATGTTTTTCAAGAGCGTGCCTGCTGTTCTCCAAGGGAACTTTCAAAGTCCCAGGTAGCGGTGGGGTACTTGACTCCTGTTGACTCCGAACTTTCACCAGTTCCCATATTTGCCAGCTGTAACTTTAAAGTTCTCCCCTCCAATTTCCCAGAGGCAGGAGTGACCAAACGTTCCCAGTGAATTTAGCTGGGAGCTACAGAGAGCTGTGAAAATCAGTCTAGGTAGTTAGATGCCTCAATGAGACCTCAGAAACGTGCTCTTGCCAATTAGGACTTGCCTTTCAGGGGTCTTCACCCGATTACTTGCTCTCTCCTGGAGCACGTCCATAGTCACGGTGAGGGACGAAGTTAATCAAACCCCAGCAGGTTTTCTTGTAGAAACGTGGCTTGCAAGCAATACTTTTAAAATAGTTTACCTAACCACTGTTATTAACGGTAACTGTTGTCATCAGCTATAGATGACCGTATTGACTATTTCATGATATAAAGAAAACTGCTCAAAAAATGACAAGTTCTGTTTTGGAAAGAAGGAAGGGAAAAGACACCGTTAAAGACCCGCACGCCCCCGACGATAACGCTGTACATCACCCCAAAATCACTTGCAGGTGTACACAAGTCTCGCCGCTCCTTCTAGCCCAATTTTTGTATGCAAGGTCATCCTCCTGGTGCTACCTTAGAAACTGGCCTTATTCTATAGAGGACATTGAATGATAACACTGCGAGTCAGCTGACTGCTGTGTCACAGAGCTGCTGCTTTCTACATTATCGCAACTGCCAGAGCTCTTACTGCTGCAGTTTTCTAGTCGCAGTGCGGCAAAGCAGACGCATAGAACCAGGCACAAAGCAGCATAGGTTTTTTTTATTCTTGCCTTTTTCCTACGAGGGAAATTTTCCTGGTGTTAGCATAGGAACAGACACGCAGCCTGGATGTGTTGGCTTCAGCCTGGCAGCGTTTTCAGCTGAGCAGGGACTGCTCGGAGCTCTGTACCCAAACTGCCTCTGAGGAAGAACACCTGGTTTCCCACTTGGTGTATTAAGAGGGGTTTTTTTTATGCCACGCTGATATACCTGCAGCAATAGGACAAAGGAGATGGCACTTGTCACTGTTTGTCTGACTGGGGCCTTTGCAGGCACTCCACTGCCGAAGCCGTGCCAGCGTCCCAGGGTCATATAGATTGGTAATCCAGATTGCCGCAATTTCTTACATCAGTTAGAGCAAAGCTCAAACAAGAAACCAGACTCTCTGACCTAAATCAGTCCCAGTCCTTCTGGATACAGGGCAGCAGTCGACTAGCAATGACACAACCAGCCATCAAGTGGAGAGTCTCTGGGATTGCAATCTGTATCGGTTGGAGTCTGAGAGAATGAAACCCTTTCGGTTATCCAGTCGCTTCTCCTTCTTCTAATACTACAATTACTACAACTACTACTACTTCTGTTTTTCTTGCCTGTAAGAAGCTATTAATTGTGCTTGGTCTCTGAGTGTATATTTGCGTGGATTAGTCTGCCTATAATGCAGTCCTTATCTGCTCCTGCTGGAAATCAGGGCACGAAGTCAGCCTGCTTTAACAGTTGTTTCTTTCTGCGTGATGCTATGCAACTAGAATGGGTTACACTGACAACAAAGGAACAAGCACAAAGCACCACTTTCTTTGCTGGACTGTTACAGGAACATAACTCTTCTTCGATATGACGCCCTGGTCTCTTCTCTTTGCTGGTTTGTTGGTTTTGTTTTTGTTTTTTTTAAAAATTCATCTAATTGAAGAGCCTAGCAGACACCATCGTGGATGTGGTTTTTAATGATTTGGAAAAGACAGCCTGTGGAGACTGCGATTTGAGACAGCAACACATTTAGGTTATTGCCAATTTGAAATACTTGGTTTGTGAAGCACAGCCCTAAGGGACGAGCTCAGTAACTGAGAAAGAGATGGTAGATAAAGAAATAAAAATGACAAGCGTAATGGAGGCTCTGCAAAAGAGACTGTCAGAGAATCAGTTCATGGATGGCAATTTCACCAGTCTGAATCTGAATAATTCATAGATTGAAATTACCCTGCTTTCACCTTTCCATTTAAACCGGCATGATCTGAATCTCTAATAAATTTTCAAGATAAAGTAAAACGCCAATTTGAATCTGAAGAGCTTTTAAAACCAGATGCTACACCCTGAATCTTTCGATACCTTTCACAATTATCCTGTGAGAACCGCACTTCATCACGAAGCACCATTACCAGTGAAAATTACTGTGATTACAATAGCAACAATAGAATACCATCAAATGATCTCTAATTTACCTAATTTACCAAGGCTGACTGTGTGCCCATTGTGTTTCACTACGTCTGGCATTGGATCAATATCACAGTGGAACAAAAATGCCTTAGTGTGTGCTTCCTTCTGGTACCTTTAACTTTGACAGCACAGGAAAAATCTATCTACTGTTAAATGTTTTTACAGCCAATCTACATGCCTGCTGTAGGATCTGATTGATTCTCCATGATTTTCTTTAGTTCTTGGGTATTGGATGTCATTGTGTTACTAATTTGTTTATAACGTATACTCATGCACAAAGGCTGCAGCAAACGAGTACCAGCAGAGAGACCCTGCACTGCTGCTGCAGTAGCAGCGCTCTCGCAGGGGAAGCCAAACCGACTTCGGTGCCTTATGTGAATAATTACTCGTGTCTGAGTTAGAAAGGCTTTCTAGCATCACCGGTCTTGGTTGTACTACGTGAAAAATGTATGCAAAAGCCATGGTCAAGAAAAACGATCGCGTGTAATACTAACAAGATTTTTTCCCCTATTCAGCAATTAGCATGTGGTCGTGAGAGACAGGCTGCGGCTCCTTCTGTAGATGTGTGTCTGTAGGTACGCGTGCACGTTCATAAATGTAAAGACACTGTGCTTTGTGAATATGTGCCGATCACTGAAAGTAACAACTTTTTCTGACAAGCCAGGCGCAGTGTTTTGCCACAATCTGCTGGGTTGTAACAAATCCCTGGTCTGGAGGTGTAAATTTCCTATAGGATGATGCGTGACTTCTGGAACAGTAAGTACCATTTATGCAATATGTTGGTGCCTATAGCTACGCTGCAGACTAGTATTTTAAGCATAGTTCGAGTCCTTGTAGCATAACCACAATGTGGAGAAGTGAGAAACACGTACAGAAGGCTAGAAACAGGCATTCTTCATGGAGACGACTGTATCTGCTGCCTGTATGTGTGTGAGTTGTACACTTCAGGCTTGTTTTTCGGTTTATAACCAGATTTACTCAGCCTTCAGGGAATATTTTCTAAGGAAGGAAGGTAAGCAGTATTTCTTCTTATTCATATGACTGTGTTGTATTTCTTTGGGGGAAAATGCATGTTTGTAGCACATAGTTACATAATACAGCATGATCTCATGACATCTAATTAAAGGTTTCAGTATTTGTTCATGTTAAAACTGGACAGGAAAGCAGATTTAAAATATGGCTTTTTATTCAAAATACACTTGCAGAAATGCTACGCTAAAAAAGAACTTAACGATTGGGTTTGTATTCAGATTTGACTCTAATGTCATTAAATAAGAGCCTATTCTACCTCAATAATAATGTTCTTGAAACCTTTGGATTTTAGATATTTTGTCTTCTTAAAACACAATTTACTGTACCTCTGAATTTTCTGTATAGGAGTGGAGCCTGTTCTCTAGAGGTAGAAGAGCCAGAAGGTTTTACAGCTTGAGCTGTGATAACAAAGGAATTTGAAAGGGCACAAAATATGATTATAGAAAAATCTTGAATTTTAAATTATTCAGTAATGTGATTTAGCAAACTGTTTTTCTTAGACAACATGCTCTCAAGTTACTACACTATCTGGATTTAATTAGTCCGTTCACTGCTATATTTATATTCTTCATTTTCACACAGTGTTCAAAACTTAACAAAGAAAAATCCTTGTGCAGAGCAAAGACTGAAACTCTGGTGAAAGTGTAAAACCTACATTGTGTTACTGGGGTAATAAAATCAAGAGATTCAGACCCAACTTTGCTGAAAAGAACTAAGTGTTTTGGTTTAACTGTTTTATGATGAGCATTTCATGTTTTTGTGTATGCAAAAATAACATATACTGATATAACTACCATACTGCAAGGATCATGCAAACAGGAATGTGAATGTTTTGCAAAACACCATACAAACACCTGCTAGCATTTACATTACTGTTATTACTGCCACAATCTACTAGTATCATATACTCTTTTGAAATGGTGGTCTGTTAACCATTTTGATTCTATGGAGTATTTGCAATCAGCATTTTTTTATCAGTCTTATCTGCTGTGACAGTCTGTAGAGAGTGGCTGGTCATGGGGTGCTAGGTGTCCTCATTAACAACTGCAGGGCAGATCTAATATAGAGTTTACATGCTGTTGATGGCTTCAGCAGGGCCCGATCCAAATCGTTCTGGGGATCCACACCGGAGTCCTCTAACTTACTTTGTGTTTGTATTATTGAATTTTTAATGTGCCACTGGCTTTCTCCCACTGCTCCATACTGGCCTCACCTTTCAAAATATGCAGTGCAGGTCAGGCCTAATGCTGTTTCTCAGTGTAAGTCACTGCAGAAGTTGCCAGAGGATGTTATGACAGTGCCCTCAGGGGGTGAGGTTATCTGTGAGACTGTCATGAAGTACTCTGAAAAAGTTTGAAAGCCTCAGCAAGTAAACTCTGCCTTTTAGGCTGGTGTGTGTTTCAAAGAAGGCAGGATTTCAGTCTGCCAGTAGGATAGATTGCATATGCAAATGGGGAGAAAAAAGCATTAAAACCTTTTCAGCCACAGGATCATGAAATAATATTAGCAATATTACCTCATAAAAAGCATTAAAATATAGTCAACTGTATCATCCATGTATTTTCTGATATGGCTATAGCTAATCAGGTACAGCTACAGCTGAAGTGTTTAAGATGTGTAATTGTATGTGTTGAAATAAATGGCAGACTGTGCAATACTAAACTTCTAACATAAAGCCACTAACTTTAGCAATATTGATTCAACAGTTAATCTTCATTACATCACAAGAAGTATTAGTCTGGTTTTGTGCTTATGTTTTTCACTGCGCTACACTTGCCTATAAATGAATCTGCAATGGCAAAGTAAGGGCCAAAACACTTCCTTTACATGAATTCCCAATTAAATGCAAATATTCGCTTGAGTAAAATTCCCTCTATGCGTTCGGTGGACCCATGCCCTCCTCTGCAGCTAGGCAGTGATCATGATGCAGTGGCACATGTGAAAAACCTACTGGAGCCCATCCTGCTACCACTGAATTTAATAGCAAGACTCCCTGTGCCATCATCATAAAAGATGGATTAATTAATTGCCTTCCATTACAGCCTTCCTGTGAAAGTTGTTGCTGGTTTTTTCTGTCTTGATTGTAAGAGTCCGGTATAGTTGACACAACGTTGAAGAGAAGATGCTTTCTGTTCACCAGGACACATGACCTCACCTGAGCTAAACATACACTGAAACCAGCAACTCAGGACTGGTTTATTTGCAAATTGAAGGGGCCTGCTTGCCTGTAGTTTTGTTGATAATATTTGTGCTCACTCACTTGTCAATTCTGCATTCTTATCAGCTGCTATAAAACACACAAGTTCTGATCTGTACTGCTTGTATCTGTTTGGACAAGAGCCCTGAGGATAGGAGGGTCTGTTGTGGGTTTGGTTTTTTTCACCTTACAGTTGCTTTGAATTAATTGCAACTGCCTGTGGAAATACGATCCCCTAAGAATGTAGAGAAATGCATTATTGATAAGTATGTATAAAATATCTCTAGATTCCTCTGCACTCTGGCTGCTATGAATTTCACACCATTATTCCCAGTCAAAAGTGTTAGGAGAAAAGTAAGACTGAAGTAACTTGAAAGGATAACAGCAGCATTTCCAAACCAACCATTTCGACGCAGGAAATTCAGAGTTAAACAGAAGAAAATCCAAATGGGTTCACAGATACAATTAAAATACCTAAGCAGCTTACTCTCTTTTTGCTGCCATGTGATAACTGCAGGATTTGATAGAGGTAAATAATTTTGCCATTTCAGTTTATATTATATAGATACAATCAAAAACCACATTTGGCTTTTAAAGTATTTGCATCGTGTTTCACAGTATCAGTTCAGTTTCTTTATGAACTATAAACATATACTTGCTCTGTGCTTTTAGCTACATAACTGTAACGTAACCAAAAGTTCTGAAAATTGAATGATTTCTGACTGACTGAAAGAGGGAAATCAATTCTGAAATGGGAATTGCAGTAGAGGCAGTGGGTTTCCCAGGTCTCATGCCAACAGAGCTTCTTGTTGTGGGTTTTCTAGATCAGGTTAAACTCCTCATTGCGTTAGAATTTGTCCTAATGAACACAAAGTTAAAAATGAGTGGGAATTCAAAATATGTCCCCATTTGTGCCTGAAAACTTGCGATTTTTTTCTCTAACTACATCTGATACTCTTTCTGCCACAGGTCTTGTCTCAAAGTTTACCAGGGAATTGTATCCAAAAGCATATTTGCAATAATATACCTCATTCGTAGCTAGTCATGCATAGCCAAGCACGCACAATGAATTAGCACCTGTGGAAAATGCTAAATTGGGAAATGCTGTTAAAATGGAAAAAAAAAAAATTGATAGACTGTAGGATTGCCATTGTACTGTTCACTTATACTCAGTATTTCACAGAGATTGTGCAGAAGTGAACATACAGTTAAATTATACAAAGTGAAACGTTCAATAGAAAAAAGCCTTTTCTCGTACTCACCTGTTTCTGTTTCTTCTGGCTCCTATGTTCGTTCAAAACCCGTCTCCAGTGGCACAACAGTCACAGCAACTGGCCGCCCCTCTGACCTGCAGGCAGTACGTGATGGTAAGAAGCTTCACCAAGGTGGGAAACGGAGGAGATCCCGCAGCCTCTGCTCCTAACGGGGGGAGAGGAGGTATGCAGAGGGGCCTTGAGGATGGGAGACTATATGCTACATGCTTCTGAACCCTATAGTCCAGCAAAAGTGGAAAAATGTCATTATTAAGCAATTAAAGAGGAGTAGGAACATCTTTAGTTTCTATGTTTTCACAGGCAGCTCTTCTGTAAACTTGTCATATTTATACCTAGCATGAGCGTCATGTATTGAAACTCCAAATTACCCAGAAAATTTAACTTGCCAATCAATATTGTGACTGAGGAAAAAGTTTCTATAACCCAATACACTACAATAATGTTTACTTACATACATGTACACAGGCCCAGTGCTACTCTTCAAAAACAGCTTTAAGGCCTTTTTATTTGCATGTTAATGTAGCTAACTATGCCACTGCACCTATAATACCTATAAGTTGACCATATATTTTATATTAGCTTAAGCAGCTATATCCCATTTAAAATGGCGGTTTTGGCAATGGCATTTTTGCCTTTCCTTTGAGTGATACAGCACGGCCTGTATGATGCAGAGAATTAGCATGGATTATTGCAATTCCTTTTCTAAAAAGGAATTATTTTCTTCAAAGCTTGTCTGTACTAAACTTATCCCCTACCTTTTCATGAGGGGCAGTCTCCGTCTTTGGCCATCTGATGGGCTTGATCTGGTTATGAATTGCTTGCAGTTTCTGCTTTTGTGGTGTTCTTTGTTTGTTTTATTATATTTAGGAGTTGGAGTGCATCCTCTCCTCTGCCACAGAACTTGATGCTAGGCAATTACTTAAACCAAACTTTTTAATGATATGAGCTTCATCTTCTGAATGCCCGACAGTTGTGCATGACTTGCTGAATTCCTGAGCTCTTACAACAGTATCTGGAGTCCATGGGAGTATGGTAGGATGGATTCTCTGTGAAGGAATAAAAAATGTAGCTTTCAGGTGCTTCAGATTGTTTGCCCTAATTTAGACAATACTTGTGACCTTAATCTCTGGGTCTTTATTTTTGTAAATAAGTCTCTCTAAACACAATTCTTTCACTGTATAGGGCACTTTATGAAAGCAATTTCATTAACAAATGTGAGTCAGATGACAAATAGGTTAAGTGTTAGGGGAAAATCCTGCTGGAAATTAGCACTCCCATCATCAGTGCTGTCTGTGGTAAATTAGCAGCACGCTTTTCAGGAAATGAGGACAAAAAGACTGAATGGCTGCTCATTGAGAGTTTGTCTTGAGCACAGAGTAAGTTTTGTGCCCCTTGCTGTTGGTTCTTCTGTCTATCTCAGCATTTTCCCATTTTGGAAAGCAACCTTCTTGTCACGATCTCTCTGCCCACTTAAGGCACCGTTCCCCAGGGCTTCCCACTCCTTTCCTAACAGCTCTGCATCTCCACCACTTCCCACCCCAGGTCCCAGTCTTTGGCTAGTCAATCCTAATCCTCTCCAAATAGACTTTTTTTTTTTTTGCCGTCCCACTTTTCACACCCCTTCCCGCCCTCCAGTTGAGCTTTTGTTTCCAGTTGCTTGGCATCAGGCTGGTTCTTTATTGTTCTGGTCTGGCCTTCAAAGTATAGGCAGCACCAAGCACCCAAATGTGGGTGGATTTTCAGGGAGGGAGCAATAGGTGCGTCTCCCAGGGAGAACTACAGCAAAGAGCATGGGGTGCAGGATTGAGACATGAGGCAGAAGTTAGAAGCGATGGGACTAAAATCTGATCTTCATTGCTTCTTAAGAATAATCCTTGGCAGGGTACTCTACCTAGTATAAGCCAAATCATCTCTTTGAATCCCTGCCGATCTTCTAGTTTCTGCTCATGACCTCTCCACCATCAGCAAAGGTGTAAAACTTAACCGAGAGACACCTTTGCTTTCGTTTACCTGAGCTCTACTGAGCACTGATCGTACGCAACGTGTTAAATTTCCTCCCATATTGTAGCCACATTTTTCATTGTGCACAACCTTCAGAAACACACAATAACCTGGCGCTTTTTTCTTTGTTTCTCCGCCCTGGAAATTGTAGTTTCACTTTCAAAAGCTAATTCAAGAGCTGTTCATTTACAAGCAATAGTAAAACTTTACCAAGTCCCACCTGCTGACTGGGTGCTACTGGGATGGGCAGACGGAACTTCACAGAGGGGGAACGCGTTCCTCAGCAGTCCCTTGTCACTTGTTCAACAGACGAGTCATGGTGTCCTCCTAGGAGCTACTGATGAGGAGAAATAACAATTCCTCATCAGAAATGTGTCCTTCTAAACCAGACCATAACTCTATCAAAAAACTCATTTGTACTTCCCAAGCAGAAGTAAAAATGTAAAGAAAAAAAAAGTGAAAATTGGCAGCTGTCTCATGAGCATCACGGCTAGTAGCTGAGTGGCAACTTCAGACATAAAGAATTTGAAATTGCTTTCTTAATGATGTGAGCTCCTTTTATTCTTAAAAACTTACTGAGGCCTTCAGGCTTGGAGTTTCAGTTAGCTGTTAGTTGCAAAAGCTACTGAATACAGTAGCTAGTAACTATAAGTAAGAAGGGGTTAAAAAGGAAGAAGAACAAAACCAGGTTCATGCAAAGGTGAATTCAAGTGAACCAGAAATAGAGTTTCATACTTTTAATTATTTTGCATTATTTTTACTACATCTTTGCATAACTTGATTTTGGTCAGCAACAAAACTGGCAAAATATGGAAATGGCTCCCTTTATCTAAATTTCTCTAATTTGCTTCTGTGGCCGTTAGGACTATTTTATTTTTTCAGCAAATGGAGTGAGGTCTGTTACAGACAGCCCACATATGGTACTTCTCCTTGAGGAGCAAGGTGGGAGGTTGTATGTCCCCTTTTCCTCTATGTGGTACAGCCAGACTCCTCCAGTATCTGGTCAAGTACACTTATCTATGTGATTTCCCATATATTGTTATGTTTTGACATACTTTCATAATATTTGATGAGCAAGTACCAACTGTAAGCTAATCAACTGCAGTATGCATAGCTATAATACAGTTTCTTCCATAATAAATCCTTTGTAAGTGCACTTAGAGACAATATAAGTGATAAATAATTTATGATAAAAAATACATTTATAATTATATACATATGTGTACCCAAACACTCGCAAACAATAATTTTTAACATGACTTTATGCATATGGAACCATTTAACTTTGTTTTCAACAGGGTTCTGTCCCTTGTTTATAGTTTGACACTGATAGGGGAATACCTCTACTTTGCCTTTGCAATGTTTTGTTTTTCTTTCTGCTGCTTGGGTTTGCTGATGCAAGAATGTAGATTAGTTTTTAAATAACTGTAATTCTTCAGATGGCATAGCGGTATACCACAGATCTGAATTTCAAGAGCCACTACAGTGTTGGATGAACCATATTTATTAGCTATTAATAGTAAAACTATTACAGGCATCAGAGGCTGCACAAGAAAACCTTAAGAAGTGCTTTAATGTTGGGTCTCTAGGCTAAACTCCTGACTGCAATCTCAGCAAATTCTTTCTGTGTTTGTGGAAATTAGTTTCATAACATTTTCCTTATTTTCTTTGGACACCCTTCCTGTATTTTAAGTTATTCTTCTAACTCAGATATGTTTGGTTTATGTTTGCTTCTTTCTTTCTGATATTCAGATTCCATCTTTCTGTGGTAATCATCAGGGTTTTTTTTCTTTTTCCTAATACTGTTTAGACTAACAGCAAATGCTCATCTGAGGAACTCTGAGGAGCCAAATTTGGCCAGATTGGTATAAATAAACAGGCAGACATTATTTTCCAGCTGTCTCCCATTGCTGTCCATACATGCTGATAAAACTGTTGTCTAGAACTTTAAAGACTAAAAGAAGACAACAAGGCAAAATAAAAGTAGTAGAAAGATACATTACAAAACCCAAGAAAATTAGCATGTGACAAATTGCATCTTTCTGTTAAAAAGAATTAGCTTCCAACCACTGAAGTACAATGTGATACCTATTTATCAAGTTAAATTGTTTTCTTGTTGCAAAGCACAAACTTAATTACAGAGATCATTTACATATGGATGGCATTTGCTTAAGCAATATTTCTAACACTGTATGCATAAGTATGATTTAACTTCAATTTTTTTTAACCCCATGCTTCCAGAAAATAGGCAAACATAATGCTGGAAACAAGCTCCTGGATGATCAAAATGCAGTCCTTTACTTACTCAGGGAACTATGCCTGTAGCAGTTTCTGTGAACTTAACAATCCTCATCATTAAATAGCTTGAGTTGTTATTTTTTCGTCCCCACTATTTGTATTAAAAAAACTACTCTAGAACCTCACCACTTTTATGGTCAGAAACCTTCTAATTTCCAGCCTAAATTTATTCATGGCCAAATTACACCCATTTGTTCTTGTGCCAACATTGTCTGCTAGAGTAAATAGTTCTTTTCCTTGCCTACTGTTTACCACCCTATTGTGTTTTTAGAGAATAATTATTTCCTGTATCAGCTTTTGTTTCTGCTAGACTAAACAAGCAAAAATTTTGCAGCCTTGCTCTTAAAATGACTTCTCTCTGCAGCTCTTTTTTCTTTACCTGTTTCATCTTCCATGAACATGATGTAAAAAAATCTCTGTGAGATCTCTCAGGTGCCTTAAACAGTGGCACAGATATTTTTCTTTTTTCTGCTAAGAGATAGTTTAACTGGTTCATCCTTGGATGGCATTTGCTTTTTCATGGTCATATCCCACTGGTAACTTAATAACCCTGCAGTCAGCTAAGATGTATACCTAGATCCATCTCCTATGTTGTTTACAGCTGATATGCTCCTAGTTTATAGCAGATTTTCTTATTAATCCTCAACTGTGTGTATCCACTGCCAACATTACACGTTTAAGAGCGCATTTAGCAGTGTGCGTTTTTAATGTGCTTTTTCCAAGGGTAACACGTTTTGGATAAATTGATAATAGATAATAGAAAAAGAATAATGTTGGGAGACAAAGGGAGGTACTCACCACACTGACAGCACCAGGCACTGACAGCACCAGGAATAAGAAATTTTCACAAGTTCTTCAAAGTAATATGGTAGAACATAAAGGTTTGAGTGTGCTATGGTGTGTGCAGTTCCTTAGGAAATTCTTTTTTGGTCTTGTATACTCACAGCTGCTTGAATATTGCATTCTAGTTGGGGAAAAAGTTTGTTGGCTGCATTAGAGCAGGAGCTCCCAAAGGCACCTATGGAATCTTTCAAGATGGCATGAAAGGAGCGTGAGGGACCGTGGAGCCCACCACCTCCTCCCAGGGAGCATGGGGAAAAGGCTTCTGGGTTGCATTTGCTGCCCAAGCAGCCAAATGTCTTTTCTGGTGTGTATCTGAAGCTCAGCACGCAGCTGGCAGCTACGGCGTCTACCACAGTAATAGAAAAGAAGATGATGGTGGTATCTAAAGCCAATTAATTTGGAGAATCTCTGTATGGGAGTGCTCTGTAGTGGTAGTAGTATTCACAAGCCATTCCCTAGAAGTCACACCACTGTAGATCTGTCTTTTTACTTGGTTTTGCTTTTTTTTTAAAGTTGGCATAACAGTTAAAGACTTGAGACTTTACAGAGTCTGTATCTTTGAAGTAGCAATGCAATATTTCTTTACATGAGTGTTTCAAAATAATTAGGATTATTACATCAATACTCCTAGAGTTGTTCACACTAAAAAAGCTTTGATACTACCTGGTTGTAAAGGTTCCATTTAAGAGCCATACATTTTGGAATGAAGAATATATAACTCTTAGGTTTTAGAAGACATTGACATTTTCAGAAGCATGTTAATGATTTTGGACTGCAAGCTCAACTAGCTAGGAGTTGGGAAACTTTCAGTCCTTCAGAAAAGGACTGAAATGTTCTTTGTTGTGGAAGCCAGCAATTTATAAAACACCTTTAGTTGTACAATCAGAGAGCAGAAGACTAGTGTATTCCCACACTTACTAGCAAGAGCTTCACTATTTATTAGAAAGATGAACTACGTTTTTGAGGGATTGTTTTTAGAGGGAGAAAGATTATATAAAAATCATGTGATAGATTTTTTTTTATTTTTGTTTTGCATAAAAGCACTGGAATGAGAAAATTTATTCAAAAGAGTTATCTGCTAGGGCATGCAGCTTTACAGAATTCTTGAAAAATCTTTTTGTCAGTTTCAAATTTGATGGGAATCTGCTTATTGGGAGGGGAATCTGTATCTATTCAGGATTATTTTATTAAGTTATTAAAAGGTAGTTTTACTTAATGTGCCCTCCTTTGACTATTGCTATATAATACCTTCTTTGATGTTGAAGTGGTGAACAAATTAACTTTTTGGTGCATTATTAGTAATGTTTAATATGTTGTATTCTGTTTAGGGCATCCCTGTGGAGCTGATAGCTGTGGACTAATGCCTGGTATACTAAGCAGGCAAGCTTTGAACGTCTTTCAGTGCTAACATAATGACTTTCACCAAAGGAGGAAGAAGTCTTGATATTTTTCATTTTGTTAAGCTGAGCTTGGAAGGCTTTGATTTTATAAATCCCAGGATCTATGACTTAAGTAAACCTAGCATATGCAAATAGTGGCTTCAAAAAGTAAATGAACTGATATTTCTGTCAGAAGAGTTTATTTCTCTTGACCCATAATTCACTGTCTTTTTAGAAATACTTGAGACACGTTCAGACATCAGAAACTTGCAGGCCTCCGCTGCAGCAGGGTGCAACCAAATGATCATTCCGACTTTACAAGATTAACTTTAAAGCAGTTCTTTCCCCTAACTTGCCTCTTTCTTTTTTTTGCTAGTTGTAGTTAGTAAAAGTATTTGGCAAACCAGGACAAAGCTAGTCATTAGTCTCTTCTCTTTAGACAATGATAGACTTACTGTGTTGCTAAAGGAAAGGGATTTGCAAAGTACCTTACAGAAAGAAACATGTCACAGAAAGTAAAACATGTAGTGGATGGTAATACTATCCTACCAAGTTTAATCTGGTAGAGGTGTGAGGCTAATTAAGAAAGTATTAAACTACACATAATGGATACCAGTCACATTGCTTAATATACTGCTGGAGGAAACAGAACTGCAGAGGTGATGAAAGCATTGCAAGAGCATATGTAGAAGAGAAATAAAATACAATTGCTGCATGCAAGTATAGTGGGTTTTACAGGTAAACGCGGTATACTGGTTTGACAAGATGTTCTTTTACACAGTACAATTTTGCCATTAATACAGATTCTAGATAGAAAATATTTGTTAAGTTTTTTAAAATAGCTTGGGGGGGGGCAGTGAAGAGCAAGGAATCACCCTTCAGCAGTTATTTATATAGGAAATGTTTGCATTATTCTCTTAATATAAAATCATTATTTTTCCTTTTGTGTAGTACCTTCTGGTGCCATTTTAGAATTAAAATCAACAACTTTTTTTCCAAGCTAAGAAAATTTATGTTTCTATGAGAAGCTGTCCTCATCAATAAGTTAATATAAAATACTGTTTGGCATCTACATGAAGAAGCAGTCAGAAATTATTTTCTATGTAAAATGGAGAGAATTTTTTTTCTCAGTTATTTTCTCTCCATTTCTTGTGTTGGGTTCCTTTCCAATAGATTTCTTGGAGCTCTGACTCAGGGTGAAATAGATCTGTTGTTTGCTACACAAAGATTTATTGGTACAGAGACATAGAGAAAAAAGTTGTGTTTAGGCATACAAATTTTGGGTTGTCTTCTCCATATTTTTAGACTATTTCCTTTTCTTTATACACTCAAGTCCCATAAATCTGTTAGGTGACCTAATTAGATACCTCAGTACCGTAACATCAGTGGGAGAAGAGCAGAAGGATATGGTAAGTATCGATATCATGCTGTAAGGAGCGCCATGTTGATTCAAGAGCAAAAGCGGTAACAATTCCACTCCGGGAATTCGGGGCCGCGCATCAGCACGGATGCCGCTGTGCCACGCAGGCTAACGCAGGCACACGGCAGGCGGTGGGACAGACCCCCAGCGCTGGCTTCGGCTTCCCCTTCAGTCTGCGGTTGGAGTGGTTTATAATAATAAGAGTTTACACCATAAGGCTTTTGGCAACGTCTTCCTGCTTCCAAGGAGTTTAACACTTAGCGTGACTCTGTAGCTGGTGAGGATTTTTTCTGTCTTTCAAGTAACTCCTTAAAATCGGGTGTTTCAGGGCATTTCTCAACTTGTGTAGGCGACTCGAGTGTTGTATGTGATGAGTTGTTGACTTGTGGATTAAGAGAAGGCTGCATGCGTGTTGTGCGCAGCGCACGTACGTGACTATTGAAAGGATACAGCAGGTCACAAACATGCTCCCATATCCACTGCCCACACGTCTCCTGCTTCTTCACACACAGAACCACGACGGGCAGGGCTGATTTAGGAGGCTATTTGGGATCTTCATGGAGCAAGTAGTCCCAGGTGGAGCTGGGAAGTGAAGGAGACTGTACCAGCTGGGAGCCAAACAGCAGTAATGCAGGAACTGTGGGGAGGTGCTGCAGCTCATAAAGGTTTATAATATCATAGGTTACTGTAATTATTACAGAAACAGGAAAGAAATAATCAATTCCTCCCTTCCAAGCACTTTATATGAGACATCTGCGAAATGGTGGAGTTGAAAGGGAGATAAGGCTGTTCGTACTCTGCGCTCGAGCTGGATGTGGGTTACTCCCTTTCAGGTGGGTGGTCTAAGCTTCAGGTGATGGGAGTGGTTCCCCGGTTTTTGAAGTTTTACTTTTTCTTCTTTTTTCATCTTCCTCCTGGCATATTGCTCTGCTTTCTCACGAACGGTGTCACTAGTAGAGCACTAACCAGATGTCTCAGCAGGGCTGTTTTCATTTTGCTACCATAGTATATACTTACCCTGGGTCACCACGCTTTCTTTTGCATTACATGTTTTCCTCTCTATCTGAGCTTCAGCTGAACAGTCTGTTCATTTTAAAAACACTAGCAAAAACAAGAGAGAAGAAAAAACTTACCCTTACGAATCACTTGCAAGTTCACCTCCAAATTGGAAGTTGGTCTTTCTTTTTTCCAATCCTGTGACTTTATTTTCAGCTTTGTTGAGCCTTTGCAGGCTTTGTGTCACTTCCGGAGTCCTGGAAAGTGGATTACTATAAATAAGAATAGAGTCTTAGAGGCTTTCAGTGTGAGTATCCAGGTTGAAAGTCCTTTTAACAAATTTAATCAGTTTAGTTAAAAAAAAAAGAATCCTCCAAACCATTCTGCCTTTAGTAGCAGCACAAAAAAACAGGTGCTCAAACAAAAAGAAAATAGCAAATCCACTTATTCCTTAAAAGTATAAAATGTTAACAGAAAGGGTACTTTAAAGTAGTATGTGTGAGTGCTATACACATGAACGTTGAATATATATTCCCTTAAAATCATCTACTAAGGAAATAAAATATCCATTTGCATTTTACTCTTGCACTTAGGTTTATTAAGATAATATATGTATCTTTTTGTATGCTGAGCCATTGCTTTGCCTCTGCCTAAGCCTGTCCAAGGTGTATGAATATTGACTGTTTAATGTACACCCCACGGTGTATTATTGCTTACTTAAAGCATGACCTTGTTTTTTCTGTTAATTATATTTTCCCCTTGTAGGAAAGTAAGTTTACTCATTCTGAATCATGCCAAACCGCAAAATCTGGAAAGGAATATTGTGGCTCTACTTGGAAAGTACTAATTGGGCTTCCGCCATCACTGGGAAAGCTGTATAGTCTTTTATTATTTTAACTGGCCAAATGCCCTTTGTTACCACATTAACAGTCTCCCTATGGTGCCTGTAACTTTGATATTATTTTCACTTTTACGCTAAATTTGACCAGATGAAAGACACAAACCCTCCAATTTTGAAATAAAAAAATAGCATGTTTTGTTAATCCTGTATTTCAGAGGGAAAGCCTGTGAAAATGATAACCTATGTCTGCTGGCCAAAGTTTTTGTTCGGTAAACCCATCCTGCCAGCTGTTCTCATTGGCAAGAGGAAAGACAATATTTTGGTATCTTTAATTTTTCCATTTTAAAGCAGAAGTTTTGCTTGTGTCATCATTTAAATCATGCATGTTAACAACAGCCTGGCAAACAATACCGCACTTTGTAAAGACCTCAGTTTGGATGGTATCACTGCGATGTTGCAATAAAGCTGTTTTAGACTATTAAATACAACTTAAGTCACTTACTGACTACGAACTATTGCAGGTGCTCTGGACTGTGCTGCTGAAGAACTGCTTTTAAAGGCCTAAAGAAGACACTGAAGCAGATATATAGGTGCATTTGCATTTGATGCCACTGGGAGTTAAAGACACAAAATACCTCAAAAGACTGGCCTCTCACTCACGTGCCTTTGGTCCTCATCTCATGAGGTAGACGGGACAAGGATCAGCAGATGGTGACTTAGGTCCAGTCCTTAGCAAATGAGGAGGGATGGCCTCTGGCAGGAGAGAGGAACACTGGCATTTCTAAGAGACAAGCAGCAGTCACCTAAAGCTCCAGGCTTAGCCAGATACTCTTCCCGCACTGAGAATATCCCATTCAAAACGGGTACCGGGAACGTTCTCTCTTCAGCTCTCTCTCTCTGACTGCAAGCTTTAATTTCTGCTGAAACAGGAGGGGTGTTCTCATCATGCTTAAGAACATTTAAGAATGTCTTTCTCAATTTCCAGGTAACCTGAAGCCTGAGTGGTTACAGGCGTATCGGATCCCACACCTTGGCAGAGGATTATTTCTGCATATGTTCTGGGACAGCTCAGCACTAAAGACTTACAAGGAAAAAAAAAAAAATCTTGATTCTGCAACAGTTTGTTTAGATTCCTTCAAGGTTTCAAGGATGTCTTAAAGTCCTCAAGGGGCAAGACAAGCAAATTGATCAGGATAAAGCTAGGTTTCAAGTCTTTGCTTGTCTAGATGTAAAGCCTCTTTCACTAAAATGGAGCATAGGGGAAGACAAGGAAGTCTTTTAAAACAAGAGTTTCATTCATTCGTGCATTACCGTAATGACGCTACTGTCTTAAATGCTCTGAGGTAGATGGTGCTTGTGACCTTGCCAGTATGTTTCGTAAGGGGGACAGTATAACCTTGCACTGCCCCAAAACAGAACCGAGCCCTTCCATCTATTAAAGCTGTCTTAGGCAATTCAGCGAACACCATAATGGCTCCTTTATAGGCCTCTACTTGTATTTGATAGTATAGGGCACATTCCAAGGAAGATGGGGATAGTTCCTGTGTTTTGCCTACTTACTGCTGTTGTAGCAGCTTGATGTAAAAGCTGATAACAAAATAGATGGTGCGTTTTGTTAGCAGGGCCCAGCCCAACAACCACACTAGTGATATTGTAATTATATCAGGGATGCACATTTGCTTTTAAATAGATTTCACCTGGCATCTGCAATATGTGAATTTAGGAAAAAAAAAAAAGTATTTTTTCAAGTTTTAATTTCCTCCAGAAGCATATAATAATTCACTGCCTTTTTCTCTCCTTCAGGTTAGCTCTCATCACTGCAGATACAGCTAGAAGTACATATCTTTTGGCTGAAGTTTGCTTGCCTGCCGAACTGGCAGAGCCTTTCAGGATACATTTCAGGTAAGGTAAATCCATTAATCAAGGGCAAAAGCACTAGGGAAATATATTTTTAAAATGAAAAATACAGTTTGGTAGCACTCTTACAAGTTACTTCCCTGAATTTGGCTTTTTGCAGTTAGCATGCCTCACGCAACAGCCTGCCCAGTTCCCATATGCCTCTATGTCATTATTAGATTTTCACAAAGGAATTCTGGGTGGTACTTGTCCCAGAGAGCTTGGTCAGAAGGAAAATGTAAACCCTGGCTTCTCTGGAAGGCTGGTGTTCCTACGCCTCTGCTCCAAGATCCCGCAGTGGGTGGCTGAGCACCCCGTGCAACGTAGTCCCGCTGCTGGGGCATCGCCAGGTGATGCACTAGGACCTGCCCTGCGGGTTAAGTTGCTGTCGTGGTTTAATCCCAGCCAGCAACTAAGCACCATGCAGCCGCTCGCTTACTCGTCCCCCCTCCCGGTGGGGTGGGGAGGAGAATTGGAAAAAAAAGTAAACCCGGTGGGTTTAGGTAAGACCAGATTAATAACTAAAATAAAATATAATATAATAATAACAATAATAATACAACAAATATAATAACAATAATTCTAACGGAAAGTAATATAACAAAAAGAGAGAAATTAGACCCAAGAAAAGCCGAGTGATGCACAGTGCAATTGGTCACCAGCTGCTGACTGATGCCCGAGCAGCGATCAGCCCCTCCTGGCCAACTCCCCCCAGTTTATACACCAAGCATGACATCCTATGGTATGGAATATCCCTTTGGCTAGTTCGGGTCAGCTGTCCCAGCCGTGCTCCCTCCCAGCTTCTTGTACACCTGCTTGCTGGCAGAGCATGGGAAACTGAAAAATCCTTAATTTAGGGTAAGCGCTACTTAGCGACAACTAAAACATCAGTGTGTTACTAACATTATTCTCACACTAAATCCAAAACACATCATACCAGCTACTAGGAAGAAAATTAACTCTATGCCAGCTGAAACCAGGACAGTTACTGACACTCACCAGCTGCTAGCTGTGTGGAAGAACTTGAACACCTTCCTCTTACCTTAAAAAGACAAATATTGCAAATTGTAAGAATTATACCAATAAACAAAGGTAACACATTAAGAGAAAAAGTCAGTTTTAAAACTTTGTTCAGAACAACTTGAAAAATGTAGACAATCACATCATCTTAAATGAAAGGAAAAATAACTGGGCAAAAAACCATCCACAGCCATAGTGTTTGAAGCAGGGCAGGAAAGCCATCTGACCTGTCATTTGAGTCTTTCTGTATCAAACAGCCACGTTAACAGTAAATGTAATTAAATTAGACTTATTATGCATACATGAGCAATAAAAAGTCAAACATACAAGAAATCCACTATGGTAGTGATCAAGTTTAAGGAAAAGAAAGTGGAAGCTTGTAAAAGACACATCAAAAGTGACAACCCCAAGAAGAAGATACTTCCCAGCAGCTTGAAGTCTCAGGGTAAATACTTCAGAAAAAGCTGCCAGGGTTAAACAGAGGAAGTTTATTAAAAAAACAATTGCATCCCTCGAGAAGTTGAAGGTGAAAATAGGACGTAAAATATAAACATATCATATGCCCAAAAAGACACTGATGGCCATCAAAAACTTGTAGTTAATTCTTTTCCGTAGCAAGCAGGACACCTGTGAAAGAGTTAGCAGGAGCAGTAGATTGCTAAGATATAAAAGGAGCACACAGGTGAGATAAGGCCATGGCAGTGAACTGCATGAATTCTTTGCATCCCCGTTTGCTATAAACTCAAGGAGGTTCCCTTGTTGGAAGTCTTCTTTATATAGCATAGATTGGAGAGCTCAGTGAAAATTATATATCAGTAGGTTTCTAAGAAATAGAGAAACTAAGCAGTAACAATTTCAAAGAACAACCAAATCTAGGATTAGTGTGCATGGAAAAGGGAAGACAAAGAAGAAAGCTCTCTAAAATCATGAGTTGCAAAGACAGGTCAAATAGGGAATGGAAGTTTTTGTATCATGAAGGCACTGAACAAGGATGTACCAAATCATTAGTTGATTCAAAACAAATAAAACCAGAAGTGTTTCCTCATATAGCATGTTGGTAACTTTGAATTTCCTTGCCACAGAACGTTGTGGTTTACAGAACTTGACATGAGTTAAAGATCTCTTGGACAAACTCATCCATCAGGACCTATTAAATAGAAAGACTCTGCCTCTGACTTTGGAAGTCATATCACTAGAAGCTGGGAGTATAAAGCAGGTAGCTATCACTACACGCTTGTCATTTTATAATAATCTTTAGTAAACATCCTCCACTTTTCACCACTTTTCATCACTTTTGGATGTGATGGCCCAGGATACCGGGCTAGATGGATCTTTTTTAGCCTGAGCTGGGACAGCCCTTCTTACATCCTGCTTTTAAGTAGCTCATGCAGTTTGTGGAAAGCCTTCTGTGGATTCATTTGAGTCAACCTGAACAACAAGAGTCAGATAAAGGACTCCAAACAGAATTAAGACTGAAAATACTAGGAGGAGGTAACTAACTGAGCAGGATCAGCAACTAATGTAAAGAAAAGATAAAGCAGAAGTACACTTGCATATAGTCTTTAACTCTTGAAGTAAAAAGTGGCACCACACATGAGATGACAGAAAATAATTCTTCATCCCTGTAAAAGAAAAAATACTCTCTTCTTCCCAGCAGGTGAAATGACAAGAAAATTGCAATGTGTCCTTAAACTGAAAAAAAGCTTAATTCTCAGATCAAATTTATATCAACACAATTTTAAAAAGAGCTCTGCAAGTGGATGAATAAGTATGCATAGAAAATGAAGAATATATTAATATACGGAAGTGCACAAGTCATAGAAACTTACCATTACCCTTCTTTTTTTAACTAACTGAAGTAATCCCATAGCTACATAAGCCATATAAAAGTGGTCTTGGTCATGTCAGTCCTCTGTCATGAAAAATGATTCAATATAAAATATTATTTCATATTTGTTCTTTAAGTGAAATCCTCACATAATATGAATTGCCTAAGGTTCACTGACTTCCACAGAACTATGACAAGTCACACGGCTGAGGATCTGCCCAGCGTGTACCATGTTGGCTGACACAGCAACGTCATAAATCCAGCCTTGAGGAAATTGCGGTTTTCAACAAGCTCATTGCATGCGAGACTGTTAACTGACCATTTACTGAGATTCTCGTAAACCGACCTCTACAGGTGGAAGGGAAGAAGAGAGAAGCAGTGGTACAGAGCCTGCAGTTTCCCTTTCCTGCAGCCCCTTGCTCCGAGGGGGCTGCCTAAGACCTACACAATAAAGCAATAAAGTAAGCCAATGCAGATGTGGGATCTGCAGCTTTCGTCTTCACGGATAGTGGTATGCTGTTCGTGGGGCTGAAGTAACCCAAAGCCTCTCTGAACCCAAGCTAGGAAGGGAGGAGTTTCTCCCACCACCAGCACCTGTGAATGAACATTGTAAAGCCCAGTTGCCAACCTCCTCCTTAAATGCTGGAAGATTTATTCACAGTTAAACCCGGATGTTTTCTAAATTGACTGTCATCATAAAATTATCTCGGCCAACAACAAAGGTAGGACTGAGCTGCTGTCCAGTGACTTTCCCTCTCAAGTACCTTCAGAGGTTCTTCCACCTGCTAAACTGCTCCAGTGATGCTCTGGAGATGCATGAGATGCTCTCATGAGAGTCATCACTTGCTTCGAAGTCACCAGACCTCGGGCCCGTCACAATTTTAGAGCCCTCTAAGAAATTAATCCTCTAATTGTTGTTCTCGGTTTATCCAAGAATTTGCAACTTCTGTATGAATTCCTTGGCCAAATTCGGTAATCTTGTTAATCTCAACCCCCATATTTCTGTTTCTTTCAACTTCGGCTAGCAAAAATTCTCACAGTGCTCCTTCCCAAGAAGGACAGAAACCTTCTGTTCCCTTTTTCCCACACACTCAACAAAATATCCCTGACCATACATGCTTCTTCTACATTTCTTCCCAGTGAAACCTTTGGGACCTAAATAGCTCACTTCCAGTTGTCCACCTAAATTTTCCTTTACTCTAATTTCTAGGTCAACTAACTGCAGAAAATAATTTAAACTTTGTAATTTATAGGAAAAGTTTTGCTTTGAAATAAAATGCAAATATTTTTTGCGTTTTCAACCACTGAAGCAGAATTGTAGTCATTTAGCAGACATCATAACTTGAAGTTAACCAGTATGTTTTTTCAGGACATACAGCTAGAGAGAATTTTTCCATTGTAATGCAATTCCCTAATGAACCATAGTTAACATACTAGGTTGCTTTCTGTGTAACCTTGAAAAAAATACAAAAGGTATTTCATTATTGTATGAAAGCAATATGTAAACATGCAAATCTTTCCTGTTGTTATAAGTTTTAAGGAATGACTTCTGTAAGCATTTATCTATAGTACATCTAAATTAAATAGCCCCACTAGAAGGAAGAGAAAACATTTTGTATTCATTTAGTCATTAAACAGAATCAGGAACAGTTGCTAAAATAATGGATCCTGATTATTCATTACCATTATGCTTTACTTGTTGGAATAGATACCTGATAAGAATTGTACCAGAACTATAGCTGCTAATGAATGATTAAAGGCTAGGGAGCAGATGCGAAGGGAAAGTAGAACAATACCTCATTTGTTTTTTTCTGGGGACGCTTATGTGGTTGTCCTTCATTTTCTTCTACTGAGTTTTGCTTTCAGATCTCTACAATATAATGGACTGAACTAGGACTGGATTTGGACTCTTTCCCATCTTGTGGAAAGCTTCTTTCCTGAACCATGACAAAAAATTCAAAATCTTGACAAAGTTTATGAACTAAAAGTACTAATAATGTCAACAATGTCAATAGAAATATTTTATTTAGGTGATTTTTAAAACATTTCAACTACACTATAATCTGCTTATGTTTTGTAACTGAAAGCCATTTTACAGAAAACCAAAATCTTTGAAGTGTCAAAATCCTGTTTTATCAAATTCAGTTTTTCAGGGCCTTGAAATCTGATTTGACCTATTTCCTACAAAGTTTTGGCTTAGACAAATAAACGCATTTTTGGATGAAATTCATTTTGTCAAAAAGCTCCAAGCTAGCTTTGCTGTCCATGGTAGTCCATACAAATATCACAACAAACTTCTGGTATATGCAATAGCTTAATCAGCTGGAACTTGAGTAACGCACAGACACGTATCTATCTGATCACCAGATGACTAGGAAATCTGTGTCCCATATGCTGTTTAAAAAGGGAGGTCTTAAAATTTAATTAGACAGGAGAAAGAAACAGAGCTTGCTTTTTTTTTTTTAATCATCATTCCATTTTTTTTCACTTTGCCTATTTAAACTCCATATATTCACCTAATCCACAGATTGCTCTGCAACTGCTTACAAGCTTTGTCATGTACTACCTAAATTCATCTAGAATTTTGTTTTGTTGGCATCCCAAGAATTCAGGTCACAGAGAAACCAACCTGAGAACCCAGGAGATGAGTAAAACCATCATGGACAAACACACATGCTTGCCTGCATGGGAAATCAGCCTACAGTCATTTACAGCACAAATGTATACTTCACCAAATCAGTGTCTTTCAGTCTTTATCAGTCTGCAGGCTCTTACTTTTCTTTTTCTTCCCAGTGGAAGCGCAGAGCTTTATGTAGTGAATCAAAGCTCCCTGACTCTTCATAGGTAAATTTTCACAGACCTCTTATAAAAAGCTCACAGACCTCCACGATCCGTGGACTATGCGTGGAAAGCAACGCCAGCACCAGCGCTCCCAACTTGTTCCACATAGAAACTCTTCATAGTGCACAAAGACTGTGAAGTACCTTTACACCACTTTCAAAAGACCCACCTTTTTCAAGTTCAGCTCATTTCTAGTTACACACACAGACAGGTGTTTGTATCATCTATCATTAGAGAGCTGATTGATTATATAGCCCCATAGTCCTGTGTTTTCTGGTTCTAATTGAGGGGATTTCACCCAACCAGTTTAAGAAAATTTCCCTCCTGCTCAGTAAAGAATTGTGCTCGGCGGTACGAAATAGAAACGTTCCTACATTTCTTGGGCATAATGAAGTGCTCGTGGCATCAGCAGAGACTTTGACTTTATATGTAAGGCTTATTAAGACTAAGTTACCTTTTAAGGTGGTAGGGAAGCAAGCACAGAGCGTGAAGTGCTCTGCCAGAGCAGCTTTATCAAACCCTACAGTGGCAGTTCAGGGGATTACCAGCCGCAGCTGCCTGCCTTCTGCAGGGGGGCATGCCAGCCCCCAGCTGCTCCTGTTGCTCTGCTGACTGCAGAGCGTGTACAAACTCAGCTGGGTGTCCTTATGACACCCGCACATAAAAAAGCAAGAGGAAAATCCGGTGCCTGGAAAAGACCATCTCCCTGATGGCAGGGCGCAGACGGTTAGCTGTCCTCTAGCAAATCCAGCCGCGGTTATCCCTGCGTTGTGAGAGTGGGTTCGGGTTAAAAATAATCAGAGCTTTTTTGGGGGTGTGGAGGGGCAGGGTTTGGCTCCAGGTTGTCGCAAGGCCCCATAAACAATTTTACAAGAACAACTGAAGGAGGTCACAGGCTGGGAATGAGCAGCTGGGGGCTGCTAAGATGGCATTGTCAGTGAACGGCACCGCTTCCCTGAATCTTTACCGAAACACAGAGCTTGAGCGTTCAGATAATGAGCCGTGACATCTGAGATATGGGAGCGGTACCAAGCAGATGGGCCAATACCTGCTTAAAGTGCTCCAGCTCGAGTCACTGAAAAGGACATCTGTCTCTGCTCTCAGACTGGGTGCTTTAGTGACCCTGCCGCAGCTGGGCATCAAGAACTCTTCTGTGTGTTTATGAACGGGTGTTTTTCAGAAGCCTGTACTCTGAGTGGTATTTTGAATGAATTTTCACAAGGCAGCCAAAAAATCTCCTGCTGTCAGATGGGCCGAATATCAAGTCCTTGTTGCAACGCACGGAGGTACTACAGCTCCTCAGCAAAACAGTTGCAAAAATATTTTTAAGATGCCAAACCCAGCAACCTTTTCCCTTACCCTTGTTCAGCAAAATGATTTTATCTGAAACTTTTCACTCTGAGGCACATGATAGTTTTGGAGATTTCAGCCCCCAGAATGAAAGTTGAGCGCAGTTAATGGCATCTGAAATTTGAATTCCTGAAGGCAAATGCTGGACACCTGTGGCTACATTATCCTTCAGTCTAAAAAGTTACCCTGTCTCTCCCTTCCTCTTTTCTTGTATCAAACCCCAGACCATCATATTTTTCTCAGTAGCACTCGGGCCAGCCTACAACACTAAAAGCATATAGAAATGACTAATATGAAAGGGCTGAATAAAAGGCATTTAAAAAACAAACCAGAAATAAATCATGACTTAAGAATAACTGTTTTGTTTGCTTGTCACTAGACATCTGTTCGTAGACACTGCAAATGTTCCACTTTGTGTCTGGGTTTAATAGTAACAACTTTGCAGGGATGCCTTCTTCTTCCTCATTGTTTTCACTTGGTTTCTAGGGCAAACAAAACCATTTTTTTCAGCTCTTTAATAAATTAAAGCTGTTATAGAGTTAGAAGTAAATAACTGCATAGTATGGAAACTTAAATCCAGCAAGCCTCAGAATGTGTCAAAGGTCACTATACGCACAGATTCAAACTCTTTCTGGCTCCTTTTCCCCCTGGTAATCCCCAGGACCTCTCTGTCGTGACTGAGTAGAAGGCAGGGCAAAACTTGACCTGAAAAATGTGGAGCTGGCCATCCTCTTCCTCCTGTCTCCCTGTCATCTGCTGACAGACAACAAAGTGTACTGAATCCGAACTGTTTATTTTGCTGGGAATGCCATCTGCGTGGTGGCAGCTGGGGTGGGAGGGAGGGCACAGAGATGAATGGACAGCGATAAATATAGACAGTAGACAAAATTAGGAGAAGTTCTGCTGCTTTCCAGTGTTCTGGATCTTTGCATGCTTCCATTAAGTGGATACAGTTCTTCTTCAACTGGTGTTTGAACATCTGGATTATTTAGCAAGACAGCAAATTCAGAACATTTGAACAGAGATGTCAGACAAGCCAGTTTGGGCAAAATGCTAAGACTACTGAAAATGCTGAAGTAATTTTCAGTTATATTCTATTTTTAACATATTGCAGCATACTGGAACTAGCAAGGGGAAAAAAAGAAGATAAGTAAGTATTGTCAAGAGGAATATGTCACAAATCATCCAAAATGAAAAATCAGTGAAGATCTGGAGAGAATGTTTCTTGCAGACCAAAGATAAAATCAATGTTTGCATCACTGACAACTGAACCTGAATTCCACAAAGGAATTTCTGGCATAACATTTTAATTTCCCATTGCTATTCAAAATGATCACTTACATTTGCATTATCCCTTTTCCCTGTGTTACGGAAAAAAATAATTCAACAATTAAAACCCCATCTTAGCGTATTCAGTTCTGTAAATAAGATGATGTGAGAGGAAATTTGAGAGACTGAAATTTTGCTCATATCTCTTCACTAGCAGATTGCTAACAACATCTTGTCTACACAGAATCACAGCAGGCTAAGGTGGGAGGGGACCTCTGGAGATCGTCAGGTCCAACGCCCTGCTCAAAGCAGGGTCCGCAAGGCAGAAGGTGCACAGGGCCACGTGCAGTTGCGTTTCGAATTCTCTCCAAAGACATAGACTCCACAACCTCTCTGGGCAACCTGTTCCAGTGTTTGGCTAACCTCATCGGAAAAAAGTTTCTTCTTCTGTTTAAATGGAATTTCCTTTGTTTCAGTTTGTGCCCATTGCCTCTTATCCCCTCCCTGGATACCAGTGAGAAGAGCCTGGCCCTGTCTTCTTTGCTCCCTCCTATCAGGTATTTATACACATGGATGAGATCCCCCCTAAGCCTTCTCTTCTCAAGGATAATATATTAATAAATATTAGTAAACCATTAATAACATATTTAAAAATATACGTTTACTTACTTTGGAAGCATTTCAGAAGAATCTTGGCTGATTTGTCCACGGTTTTCACATTGAATACAACTCCCAAGATCCTTTTTAGGCAAGTGTCACTGTTGTTAGGAGTTTCATCTACTGCAGCAGGAGACCCTACTTCAGCAATGTTGTATACTTTCAAACTATATGTAGGCGAGTCATTCGGTAAGACATTCTCCTCTTCTCTTAAGTGTTTAATTAGAATAGACACACATTTCAACCTTTTTTTATCTCACTCTTGGGGTTTTTCTAAAGTTCATTAAATTTAAGAGCAATCAATAACAAGAAGAAAGCTCAGTCCTTGAGCAAGTCTAACGCTGCACTACACCTGAAGGAACTAAACCACACAGAAGCCTTTTAAAGCACTGTAATTTATGGAAGTTGGATTCACGTCCCTAACTTGATTTGCCTTAACCTTCTTGGCTGTCCTTATTTAGAAGTGCCTGGAATTAAAGATTTCATGTTCAGTGCTGTAGTTCTCCATGTGCGAGACTTAAAGAGAAGGAAAGGACATGTCATACTGGTAAACAAACTTAGCCAATATTGGTCCACTTTAACAAAAATCTATGTAATACACATCAGTTATAATAAGCTTGTCACCCTACCTTCCCTTCAGATTTTCTAAAACGTAGTTCTGTGTTGCCACAATATTTGTCTATAGTGCAAGATAAGACTTTCTCTGTCATGATAATGCACAGACATATTTTCATGTAAGCATTAAATCTTTCAAAGCTGATACCCCATGCTGATAAACAGGTTTCTCAACAGACAGCATGAAGTTCACATCACCGGCACTACATATCTAAGCTGGGTGTGGAAAACCACACAGCAGCTACCCCTACAAGGCTGCAGTTCCATCTCTCCCTTCAGGTGACTTAACTGCTCAGTGACGAGCCGGCTCCCTCCTCCCCGCTGGTAGAGTTGTCCCACCTTCATCTTTGCACCACCTTCAACACCCGCTGTCGAGACATTTCTGCACGGTTGCCTACCAGAAAACCACCAGGCCTCTCTCTTCTGGGTCAAATTCCTGCTGATTTAGCACACCGAAACAGTTCCCTGACCAGGGTCAGCCAGCCCCAAGCCGAGCCACAGTGTCAAGACCTGACCGTCTCTCTGCCCTGGGTGACACCCCCGGAATATTCCAGGGGTAATGGGAAAGCGAGCAGGAAGTGCCTTGCTTCAAAAATGCGTCCCAAATGCCCGGAGAGCAGCTGAAACAAGAGGATGGCATGCTAACAAATGAGCTAATTGTAAGCATCAGTCAGTTTATAAACACTCTGCAGTGTTCGAATAATTTCAAAGGATCTGTTTATTTGAAATACAAGCCACAGACAGATTTTCATATAAGTTTTGGAGGCTCATTTCTGAAAGCAAATCATACTTCCAGAATGTCCTAAATATAAATTATTATGCATAATTCTCCTCTACAGTGTTCATGATGGATGGGTAAACAAAGGTGAACTAACATACATTACATAAAAATGAAGAATAACCAACACTGCCAGTTTTCTATGGGACGTATATCACAGCCATTCAGCTAATTCCTGCGGGCTCAATTTCTGGCCTTGGTGGAGCAATTCTCTTTGTCCTTTGCAGTTTACCACAAAATCTTCCAATCTGATTAATAACGTCTTAGAATTTTTCTTGAGGAAGAACCTGGAACCACAGGTCGTCTGCAATAAAAAGGAAAAAGGTTTTCCACCAGCCACAGTGAGTGGTTCACAGAACAGCAAATAAAGCACAAGCAGATTATCATGATACCTTAAAAATATTGAATCACATTGTTTTGCATAAATTTTTACAGAAATTCTTAAGGTCTCAAATAAACATCTGAATGCCATTTAAATAAAATTAAGCTTTAAAAACCCAACTGTGTTCTTAGTCTCATAATTTTTCGGATACCTTGAGATTTAAGACCCTGCCCCACTGAAAAGCTCAAATACATTCATAAAAATTTAAAGTTTATTGTCCCATTTAAAGTTATATAAAATATGAAGAAGATAAATGACTCTTGATGTATAACTAAGGGAGAACCATTTGTGTGAACTAGTTCTTATTCTTCAACAGTTCACAGTTCATACGCTCCCAGTAATGAAAATGGAGTCAACGCAATGCATGAGGATCAGATTTTAATAATCCAAGGCCATTTACATCACATCAGAGATGTTCAGCAGGCACCTACGCAAACTCCACAGTCACCTTCAATACTGTAATTTCAAATTTGCAGCAGAGACCCTATGACAAAGCCAGAGTACTATATGTATCCTAGTTTTCTTGAACTCTTTTCTGACACAAAAGCTGTGGTCCTCAGCAAACACTTTCACATATCTTGGTATTTGTGGATTATTTTTTTTTAAAGCAGCAGGTTCTATACATCTGTTTTGTTCTTACAGAAATATTTGCCAATTCAGAAATGGAGCAATGGTTCAGCTGGGTAGCTAGTTTAATAAATGAGTGGATTTGGTAACAAAGCAAGTCACTGAAATGGCCACAGAGATTTTCGTGGAGGTCCCAATGGACTTTGGAAGTGCCTCCTCTCCTGGAAGCACCTCTGGTGGATGGTCCAGTTTCCACCTCAATCATATATAGTTACTTACTTCCAACCCAAATGCTGTATGTGGTGGTTACCTGTGAGAATAATAATCTTAAAAAGAGGCAAACTGCAATTCTAGTTCTGAAGAACAAGCCTACTTTTGAACATCTTAGGGGAGCAGTATAGCACTGCTTCTTACACAGTATTCCCTCCTCACCAGAATTTTCTGTGCTGGAGGAAAATAAAGCAGCATTTGTTTTGTGTTGTAGACAAAGATCTTTAAAAAAAACCCCCAAACCACCAAACAAAAACCTAACAAAAAACCCCAGACAGCAGCCATTCTTGCCATGAGAAAGATCTTGGTGACAACATCATTTTCCTAGAAGAAAAATCTGCAGTAGCTCAGGATTTCCATAAGTATTTTGGATTCCTGGGAAAGAAGGAGGAAAGCTGTTGGGTTTATTATGGTTATAAGTACCCCAGAGCAGGAATGCTGATTTCCTAGCACTCTTCCCCAAACACCAGAGAATATTCCCTCCCATACACTTGCAGGCATGATAGGAAGGAGCAGGAGCAGCCACTGCAGACCTGCAGGAGGAAAACTGAGTATATTACAACTGAATGCCTCAGCCGGGCTCTTCCTGGCTCTGAACTGTGTGTGCAAAGTGCAGCCCTATATGTACTTTCATATAAAGCAGTTTTTCATATTAAGGGAATCCATTAGAGATGGATTTGAACTTTTGTTCATCCTCCTGCCACCGATGTGCACTGTCGTTGCCAAGCACAGACAGCATAGTCCACTTTCGTCTCCATTTTCTTCCTTCATGAATTGAAAAGTGCATATAATGTGCTAGTACTAGTTTAGAAGTGGTCAGATTAGTGAATGAATAAGCTTTAATGTAATAAGCCATCATTCAAAGACTGATTTTTTTAAATATCCTTTTCCACTGCTCAGTGGGCCTTGATAAACAGGTATAGCAGAAACTAGTTTATACCAGAAATTACTTCCAAGCTGAATTTGCCACTTCATCAGGTGGTCACAGTTTACAGAGAAAGCAGATAATTAAGCTGAAAGAGAAAAGATGCCAGTATGAACAACAACAGTGAAAAAACCCAACAGTGAAACATAAATTCCGTGGTTCAAATGAGTTTCTCTGTTGTTCTCTTGGGAGAGCATTCATTGAACCTGAGCAGAGATGCCTTCATTTTGCCTGCTAAATGTCTTCTGAGGTTTCCCCTCCAGCACGTGGAGAGGAGCAGAGTCCTGCGAGAGGCAGTGAGAGCAGAAGCCTGGGGTAGGTGTGCTAAACACTGCCTGGAGGAACCTTCCTCTTCATCCACTGCGGAAAATTAGGACGCTGCCTAGCTAAGTAAAGTACTTCATGTTGGGTGTCCCACATTAGAAAGATTCGTTAGCGTTTTAAAAGGGAAGATAGCAGTATTACCTGAGAATAATTATTACAGAATCCTGGAAATTCAAAATCTTGTTTTTACACATATTCATTCATGCAAATGTGGAACCTGACACGGAATTTTTATTCAGGTGAGTAATCTGCCTTTGACTTCAATGGGATTCTACTATATATGAACAAAGCAATCAAGTCAGGTTTTGCATTTACGCAGCAGCCTCCATTTGTCTTCAAGTGGGACTGTTATGTTGTAAAAACTCCAAATCATGCCAATTTGTCCAGAAGAGATTTCAAATCTCCTTTTTAATATTCAGCTTCAGCGAAACAGAAAGCAACACTGCCAAATGCTCCATAACCATTCAACAGTGATTACTCACATTTTGATTAGAAAATTCTCATAAATACCATTTCACATGGGTGTTGTCACCTGCCCTGTGCTAGATACACCATCTCCTCTGTGCAATTAATTAGCAAACATTGAAAAATGAGTTTATCACCTGGAATGGAGTTTTGACAAACTCTTCTGAAGACATACCTGAAACACAGCCCAGGAGAATCCTCAACAGATACAAATGATTTACACATATACAATAGCGCAGACAGCCTCCAAACAAGCTAAAGACCTGCCAGGAGCAGCAGTAATTCAATATCTGCTTTGAAATGAAGAACGTAAAAGAGACCATAACTGAGGAATGAGGCAGAGAATCCTCCAATGGGGGAAAGGTAAGGAGAACACTAGTAATTTGGGGGATTTACAACATCCCTGTACTTCCCGATGGGCAAAAAAGCGAGGAAGGAACACAGAACAAGAACGGTTTGGACAACAGACACGGAAAGCTGCACACCGACGGTGCTACCCCCGTTGCACTTGGGTGAGTGCTGCCGCCGCGCTCGGATCAACGTGCCGGCTCTCCTGCGGCTGAGGCTGCGGGTCCAAGTTGCAGCAAAGCTGACGCAGCAACCAGCCGCCGTGATAAGGGCTGTCCCCGCAATTCCCCTCTTGCGACCCTGGGGCGAGCGGTGGTCCTCGGCTGGCCCCAGGGTGAACTTCTTCAAGGGAGACGGTCAGCAAAAAGCCAACCCTCCCCAAAGAGGCGGTTCTCAGCATGGTGGTGTCTTAGCCAAGTCGGTCATTAACCAGCAGCAAGCACAAGCAACTGCTGAAACCTAGCTGAGTGTTTTTTTCACATGTGGGCTAGGAAAGAAAGAGCCTGTGGTATTGCTCTAGGAAGCAAGAGACCCAAAATACCCAGTATGGTGAGCGCCATTCTGAAAACAGTATATTCTCTTATTCCTTGGAGCAAGTCATTGGGTGCCTCACACTGAAAAAAGAAATATACTAAACAAACCAACACAGTAGGTTAGGAGCTGGAAAACAAAACCAGCTAAACATAAATAAATCATGGACGTCTCCTAACATAGTAAAATTCTTGGGCATTGTCATCTGCTGCTTATTACAGTTTCATTTCCATTGGAATTTTCTTTGTTTCCCTGCAACTTTTGTGTATCCAAATAATTACAGTTGTATTACTGTATTATTTTAAATCTAGTCAGTAAAGTGAATAGAAAAGCCTATCTCTGCATTATTCTGGCCAATATTACATTCTATTACATAAGCAATAGGAAATAAATCAATTTTAATGCACCACTTTAATAAGATGACAACCACAGTTCTAGATTGCAATTATGGAGATAATTACAATTTCATTGGTACTGCTGAAGACTAAGAATACAAAATTTACCTTGGATGAACAGTTCATTATTTAAGATGAACCCAAGCTATTTTTCTTCTAAATCATATCTTGGCTTGTTTTATTTCTTAACTTGGACTGTTTAATTAAGGCATAAAGAATTTTACAGGTAGAGTATATCAAAACAGGCTAGCTGGTTCAACGTCAAATTCCTGTACAGTGATTTGAGAAAAAAACATTAATTTTGAAACAGCTCTGGAGGCTGAGTATAAAGATTATTAAACATAAGTTTTATATATGCAGAAAAATTGCTTTTGCATGAATTCACTTTTAAAATGTTAATATATGCATAAGAAAATTGTGTTTCTTAATCTCTGAAGAAACACTTATCACTAGGAACCGCTTAATTCTTTTCCTGTGCTTGATTTATTAGCTTATGAAATTATGCTAATAGTTTGCATGTTAATGGTTTTGGGGCTCAAATGACCTGATTTTAATAATGAAGTAATTTATGCAGTAAATGTAATCAGCATCTATGAATCTCACTTAAAAGAACATACCAGTGATTACCTATGCTAAAAACGTGATCGTCAGCATGGCAGACACTATATGTTATGACAGGGAACTGGGATGTGTTCAGCTCAGCACACCCTTTAGGCTGGCTGAGTCCCACTTCGATGAACCACACTAAAGCCCGCAACTGCAGCTCTAACAACCGTTTACGGACCTTCAGTTGCAGACTGGCATCCTCACGTGGTCATCTTCAAAGGAAAAAGACAAGGGAAGGAGGTGGACAGCACCAGAACTGACGTCTAACCCGGAGCCAGGAGGAACTGCTCCACGAGCAGAAGACCTCTGCGGCACAGACACCTCACACACCTGGACGAAGGGGGTTGCAGGAAAAAGGGAAAGCCTTTGCTTGGGGAAAAAGTTGTAAGTTTTACAAGTTACAAGAAAAATGGCACTTTTATTAAGGATTTGACCTGCATGGCATATAAAAGATGCAACCCCCTGCAACATTTGGGAAGCCTATGTGAAACAGATCCTTCACAAAGATTCTTTCCTAAAATATCGGTATTTACAGACCTGCTCACTGTAAGGATGTATTTGAACCGCGCCTCTGTTCCCTTGCATCGTTTACTGTGCTATTCCCCAAGACGAGAAGAAATTCAAGACTGGGCTTTGAAAACTAAACAGCAATGCTTTCTTTGCAGTAATGTAAGCTTGTGTTTTGATAACCTGCTGAACATTGATATTCATTTTGGTATTAAAAAAATCAAAAATATATTACTAGCTGCCAAAGATGATCTAACTGTTCAAACATCCAGACAGCAGCTGAGGGAGGTCAGATTGGAAATGAGCCAAAATGTATAAAGTCAATGGAAGAAACCCCATTGATTCAGCAGAGCTGGATCATTTCTTCCCCAAAGAAATGCCTAAAGGCCCGAAGTCTTCTCCCCTTCCAAAGACCAAAACTGAACAACTATATTTTGTAATTAATAAAAACTTTGCTTGCAGCATCTCGAGCACATGATACAAAACTGTCTTCAAACACCATTTCCAGAGGTGTTCATTTCACAAAGCAAAAAGGTGATATGTTCTGGAGTGTGGCTAATGCTTTTTATTCCAGAATTCAGACTATTAGCTTGATGCAATTTATTTCATATCTTAAAGAGGAAAACAAGCAGAGGTACCAGATACTTTAGCATTTTTAATGTTTCATCCCAGTCATAAACAGACTCCATGTATGCCCAAGGCATGTATGAATCATGCAAAAATAACTCAACAGAAGCTGTTCAAACCCCGCTCCTTCCACAGACCACAGAAGCCGCCCTGCGCATTCAGGTGCACACAGTGGTAGAGCAGGGCTTCCGAGAACCTCACCAAGGGGGTCGTGGTAGAGAAGGTGACCTAAAGCCCGCGCTGCTGCCTGCACAGAGCTTCAGAGGACGGCGACGCTGACCCTCCACATTAGCCCTGGATAGGGACTGGGCACAGCAAGGAGAAACCCGACGAAGGTGTCCCCGTAGAGGCAGAGACAGGGCTTATTCTGCAAGCTGCAAAGTCCCCAGCTCCCGAGGAGCCCAGGCTGGGCTGAACTCCACTAGTAGAATAAGAGCAAACTTGATCAAAGCCTTGCGTGTTCGCTTTCGATGCGGATGCCGTACACGCTGTTACCATAGAGCTGGGACAGCTTAATGAGCTATCACCCGTCAGCCGAGTTACTATGTGCACGCTCCTACCCGGCCTCCTCTCTCCAGGGAAATGATCTTGTTGGGTCTCAGGGAAAGTCTCATCGAGGAGTCGTAGCTGCACGGAGCCGCCTGCTCTGCGGTCCCTCTCGCAGGCCCAGACATCCTTGGCTTGCCAAACAGGATTTCTGGAGGTGAAAATTTCCCTCCTCCGTTTCCCTGCGTTGTGCCTGGAGGACATTCCCCTGACAAGAGGGACCTGCTGTCGGCGGAGGCAGGGTCAGGAAGGCAGAAAATAAAAGGAGAAATTTCAAAGTTCAGACCGTTTGCTTGGCAAACTGTAACAGCTCAAAGGGGTAAGTATCTGTCTGCCGTTTACTTGGAAATCCGACAGGAGTAACTTGCCGCTAACAAACTCGGCTCGCCAACGCCACAAGCCCAAAAGCCAGAGAGCCCAGAGTGCTGGTGCACGCTTCCCACCACAAATACCCAAAAAACGCCCACCCGCCTGCCGGCTGCCTCTCCTGCCCAGCTTCGTCTCTCTTGCAACGCGAGGTGCCGTCCCAGCCCCTTCCGCAGGACCGAGGCGGTCGTTGGCGTTGGGAGATGCCGCGGCTGCTGTGGCTCGGGAAGGGACGCGCGAGGAGGAGGCGGGCAACCGTGGCTACTTTGCAGCACGGGGGGCTACCTGCGAGGTTCCATATCGACATTTAAAGTCCCCCCCAAAGCACTGACACGCTGAAACACAGTATTTACAAATGGGCTAACCTGCCCTGGGTATAACTCAAACACTGCAACTCCAGAAATTAGCGCGGTAGAAAGTATTCTTGCATTTATTCATCTGAATTAAAGCAGAACAGAAACTTATCACAACACACACAAAACGCTAGATGATTTGAAGCTATCGAATTGTTCATTAGCTGGCTTAAATAACTGCAGACTGTTAGCACAGCCATCTTCATTTCATGCTACCCTTGTTTCTTACTTAATATTAGGCTTTAAAAACTTCTGGGAAAGGATTTGTTTCCCTGTATACTCATTCTACCCCCAGTAAATAGGCCTATGTTCCAACTAATGCCTGCAGTTTCTAAAACCCAACCAGCAATAATATTTATTGCTTTTTTGTATGCCTATCCAGAAAAAGAAATTGTTACCAGAATAACACTCAGAACAATAACAGGATGCAAATGTGCACCCTATTCTTCCAGCTTGCATGCTTTACTTCAGAATCATGCCAGTTCACGTGGAAGTCAGCGGGAAACCTGACCAAATGAGGACTTCTGATTTGTGTTCCAGGCATCTTTTTGCTGGATTTATCACAGTTAATGCCCTTTTGTTTGTCTCTCTTCACATGCTAGGAATGTAAGTAGGCCACAATGGCGAATCTGCACATTTGGTCAAAAAAGTTGCTGTGATTTCAAAAACAGGTGTGAAAAACACCATGTTGCAAGCTGGGAGGAAAATAAAAATATGGGATTCAATTTATTCATGATTTTTAGAAACAAAAAGGAGAAAAAAAGCCCAACTTCCAGTAACACCACGGAGCCTTTCCTGAGTCTCATCACTCTTTCTTTATTTTAATTTTAATTCCTGGAATCTCAACACCCCATTATTACTGGATCAGTTTGTGATCCCACAGAACACCCTGATCCTGCCTAGGAGTGGTTAACCATAGGGATACGGGGTTTTGCACATCTTTCCCTCTTTCTCTCCTCCCTCCCCATTCCCGAATCAAATGTCTCCTGCCTCCTTCAGTGCTGCTCTGCGGCTCTCTGACTCCTCTCCTCCGCCTGTGGCCTGCCTCTTAGAGCATCTTTCATGCTCCCCCCTCCCCAGCAGAGCAGCCCCAGGCCAGGGTGACCTTTCCCTCGGGATCTTTTGTCTTGTGGTCCCTGACAGCGGAGTGACGGCGAGCAGGATCCCCACCCCAGCGCTCCCCTAATCAAGCAGCGCTCACGCAGCTCGCACGCCTGCCTGCAGGCATCTCCCTTTAATGTGACATTGATCATCGTGACACAAAATGGTCACAGATATCACTTCCTCAAATGCAGGAATGTGACAGCTAGAGACAGAATCGCTAGTCTGTGGCCTGAAGACTATATGGATTATTCAGGTCAGGATAAATCAGGATGGATATTTGCCCTACTTCCATATTCTAGCTATTAATAACCAAAAGCACGCCAGATTGTGGCTTGTTCTGTGCGACTGCACAAGGGAGCAACGCTCCCTCCCCCACGCCTCCACAGACACATGCACAGACTAATATTTTTGGCTAACGTTTGCAAGCCATTCGCAAACCCAGCCTCCGAGCTGGGATTCAAGCCCCAAGCATGTGGAGGCCTTCCTTCACCGGGCAAGAAAGGGAAGCGAAGGCAGGCTGCAAAAAGATACGGGAGACCCCTCCTGGTCTAAACCCTAAAGAATACAAGCTGCTGCTCTCCCCAGTTTTCTTCAAGCCACAGCACAGCCCAGTCACTCAGGGCTCACCCCCTTTGCAAACAGGCTCCCAAAAAGCGAACGTCCTCCTGGGAAGACCTGCTAGAGAAGCTGCTGAACGCCTACCCGGAGAAACACAGCCACGCTGCTCCTGGAAAACTTTCTGTGCACTGGTCAGGATTTCAGTATGAAGCAGCAGCGCTTCCTCCCCAGTACTGAAACAGAGAGATCATACAGTTACAGAACTGAGCAAAGCTGCACCTTCCCCAGCTTTAAAACAGCGAGTGAATTATCCTCCATACTGAGTCAGCACTCACCTTTTAGAAGAATGCAAGACAGAAATTGTACTGTTTCTCTGCAGAATACTAGCTTTTATGAGCCATCATTAAAACTTTGGAAGATGAAGCCCTCAGAAGCCTGAAGCTTTTCTACTTTTAAAATAGTCTTTCAAAAGCTGGCTTTTGCTTTTTGTTGCAAAGGGAAAAATAGAGGTATTTTTCAGTCCACTGACATGGAAGAAGAACTGCCCTGACAGCTGAGACAGCTTCCCTGAATAGGATCCCTCTGCTCTTGGGAGTTGGAAAGCTATTCTCTGCCACCCTTTTTGGGTCACTTATGCAATCTGCTCTAGCAACTGGTGCCAGTTCAGTTCAGCTACAGACCAGACTCCCTGGACTGTCTAAATGCCATTCCTAGATTTGTCTAGGAATAAAGCCTTTATACTTCCCTCAACCACCATATTCATAGCCAATTACTGTAAAGCATTACTGCTAGTCCCAGTCCATAAAATGCCACAGGTTCCCATTTTGATTCCAAAAAGGTAGCTCTTACGCGGCAACTGCACCACACAGCAGTTAGGCAGTAGTTGAAGTCTCTTCTGTCTGTGTTTCTAGACACTACTCCATATTTTATTTATCAGCTAAAAGCCATGCAGAGTAACAATAACAAGAGTAGGTCGAGTGCCAAGAGCAGCATATGAGCCTCAACAACACTCGTCTCCCCTCTCCTGCTTCTCCCGCACCGCTCGGTCCACTGTTGACTCTGATCTTACTTAGTTGACACAAGGCCTCTGCCATTGCAGTTCATAATCCCCGCGTCTTTTGTCCTCTGCTGAGCAGAGTGCTAGTATTTCTAAGCAGTTTCAAACAGGCTCTTCCTGCTCAGCTCATTTAATAACTAGATTTGCTGGATCTCTAGCCATTATTTGGCAGAGGGCATAATACGTACTTGCCAAGTCCTATCTTGGGTTACTCTTCCAGAGATTCTTTAGGCTGGGGAAATAAAAAGTGTCCTTCACTTTGTTTCAGTAAGAAAACCTATTTTTTTCTGCTTCCTTTGAGTCTAATCATAATATTGTCTTGGACAGAGACATCTTCAAATAAATACTGGTCGGAGGTTTCCTGATGACTTAAACTGAGAGCGTGCTAATAAAATAACAGAAAGCTCACTCTAGTCTCCCCCCTGCATTGGATTGTCCAGCTAAAGTAACTGCACTTTTGCTTACGAAGGCACAAGTTGAACCAAATCCTCCACAGCAGTCCAGAAATCTGGATGTGCTGGTTCAAAGTCACATTCTGAGTAACATGGGTACCTCCATTTCCAGGAGTACTGCAGCCTCCCCACTGAAAACAAGAAGAAAAATCCCCGGGCTTGTTACATTAAAAGGCTACTGAGGAAATGACAGGCTGCTTGAGGAAAGAAGAAAAAAAGTATAGCACTCCCACATTACAAACGTAGTTTTAAATGGACTTTAAAGGAGGTTAGAGAATGAAAAAATGAATATTTCCTTCTCTTTGCATCCCTGCTAACAGGATAAACAACAATCCGGGTTGCTGACCTTTCTAACTTCAGGGACTGAAATACATCATTAAGGATGGCCAAGGGAACAGCCCCTCAGAGGAACTACAGGGAAAGGCATGGACAGCCCAAGGAAGTACATGGAGTCCAAAGGTTTTGAACAGAGCTAATATACGAGCAGAGATAGAAGGTGAGAGGGAGATTTCTCTCCTTATTGCCTGTCCCTATCAGTCAAAACCTGAAGCAGGAGATCTGATGTACCCTTCCAACATCGACCCTCAACATCTCACTAAAACAGACTGTGGCTTAACAGCTACGATAGAGCCTGACACTCCTAATGGGGTAAGTTTCAAACATGAGTTAAGAATGACTGCTGGGCAGACAGCTGGAACTGTAACAGGGAGTCAAAAATTTTGGAGAGAGAATAAAGAAAACGGGATCATGTCCACCCAGAAGTGAGACTCAAACACGGAAAAAGCTTACTCTTGAGCTACAGTCAGCCTCTATTCACTGTAGATGCTTATTGCTGTATTGGATCCCACATTATAATTAGCAAATGAAGCACCAAATGATGAACATCTGATTTCGTTTGCAAACATATATATACACAAGATGATGTCTTGTCAATGCAAAATACAAAGGCTTAACAAATTGTGTAATTATACATTTCCTGCAGATTTTCTGCTACTTTCCATATAGTATTTGAACGTTGCTCACCATTTTATCAACAGCTTTTCATTATTTAATTATTTAATCAGCTGATTACCGTATTTCTGCATTACACAACTATGAGATTTGGTGCTCTCATATAAAAGTTACAAATGTAAAATTGACATTGTATGTGAGGGCCTTTTGTTCAAATATAATACTGGCTTTGTGGATAACAAAAACATATATAAAATGTGTTTCTCTATAATCACTACTTATTTTTCTTATTCCCTGTATTATACAACATGTGATAATATTTAGGGAGGCCTGCTGGAGCTCTGAAGGGGTTATTTTTTCCTGCCTGATGTTACCAGTGTTATTTTCCTCTATGCATACTTCAGAGAAGCACTAGTCCAATAAAAACCTTACTTCCTAAGGGAAATTCCCTTGCAGAACACTGTCAGCAAGAACCGATACCAGAGAAACGGGAGGAAGACACATTGGAGCCAGCTTCCCAAACAATCTAAACTCACCCTCATGCTCCTCTACTTAATAAGGCAACAGCTCTAAGCTTGAGCGATGTGAACAAGAGATGCAAATGTCCTAACCCATTTCCTGGAAGGCTACTTGGAGACAGACAATTTTGCAGCAGCATACTACAGACTTACCAAATATATACACATATTTATTACAGTAGTATTAAAACAACAGACTGCTGCTTTCACGTCTGTGCAGCTTGTGCACAATGGGAGCCTCTTTCTATTCAGTGTCTCTGGGCACTACTCGATCCAAAAAAAAGAAGCAACAGCCTCTCCCTCTTTCTCACCTCCCATGAGTATTTGAGATTCACATGGTTTTGTTTGCTTCACTTAGAAATGGAAAAAAGACTAAAAGGAGGGTCAGACACAACAGCCTACTTTTTTTTTGTTCTTATGAAAGAGTGATACTTGCCTACCTAAAATCATTTTATTTACTCATATAGCAGAAGGTAGGAAGGACTTTGGAGGCAGAACATAAAGTTAAATCTGGTTTTGCAGAGGTAATCAAGAAAGGCTCTCAGAAGATAATTCTGAGAGATCAAAAGTCACTTTAGCTCTTGGACACAACTTGGGTGTTCTTACTGACAAACATTGTCACCTAATTCCTGGGAGGATTTCATCAGCCTTACAAAGGACAGCAATAATCCCACTTAAAATGCCTTCTACAAAAAGACTTCTTTCACCAAGGAATTGATTCACTAGGGAAGTCTCATTTCTCTTACCAGCACCAAAAATCCAGACTCATGCTCGTCTCTGGTATATGTCTCTAAAAGATATATATCTGACACATGTATGCACGCACTTATTAGTTGTAGTTGTCCATACATGTCAATCCAGGAATAATTTATGTTTCTATTGGACCAAACTGGAAATCAAAGACTCTAAGAGAAATCCAGATTGTACAACCATTACTGGGCAGGTTTGGACCCTGCCTAAGACATTTATACTTCAACTCTTAAACATGAGCATGTTCAGTGAACAAATTTCTTATAAGAGCAAAAAATTGAGAAGATTCTTCATTAAACATCAGCCACGTCATGAGAGTTAGTCACACATTTTGACAGTAACTTAACATGCCCAAGTAAAATATTTTATTTAACTACCTCTGCTTTGAAGCTGTAAGCAGTAAAAATATTTTTCTTAAATGGCTGTTGAAGAACCTGTTTTGGTCACAGCACGATGCCGAGCCAGCATGGCAAAATAGCAAGAGCATCAGCTACCATAGTGTACTGGGGTGCCCAAGAAGTTACAACTGGATTTACAAGGTGAGTTAAAAGCATGGGATATGTTCCATATAGAAATAAAACACACTATCTCCAGGCAGTTGGTGGGATTTTGTTGGGGGCTTTTTTTTTCTACCACATCAATCACTAGGAATTCAGTCATCAATATTTAGTGACTCAATCACTAGGGAATATGAAGCAGAAGTAGTAATACATTTTTGGACACCAGAGGAACAGACACATGAATCCTGAAGTTCAGAGATGGACTGGGTACAGCAGCGAAGTTTACTGAACTTCTTCTCTACAGTTATTTT